>NC_057806.1:709131660-709140118 GCF_018294505.1 Triticum aestivum
ATAGGAACACTTTGGAGCAACATCCGGGCCAGACCCATAGCAAGATCCCCTCCGTGTAGACTCGACGCGTCCGTTTCCCCCCTCCAGGTGCCGGCGGCGGCACCGTCCGTGAGGGGGGGCACACCCCGGACTCGCGTGCCGGGCGTTTGCAACCGCTACAACACTTCCAGACTTGTGAGAGGCCGCCTACGCAAGATTTGGCAGCATGCTAGCCCCCGGAGGCCGCCGGCCACAGCCGTAGACGCGCGAAGGGCAATCCGCGTAGAGGGAATTTTTTGGATACTTCTCCATCACCAAACATTCTGAAAAATACCATCGTTCCTATAGCACATGTGCCCATGTTGTGCAAAAAACTCATGATTTTATCGCGCTCCGAGTAGTTAGTAATCTTGACGTTGCATCGTTATCGCAGAACGTCTACTACCGTGTCATCGCCGTCCGTGAGGGGGGGCCACGCCCCGGAGACGCGTCCCGCCTCTTCGGACATGCCACCACACCACCCCGCATGTATGAGGGCCCGATGTGACGCTCCGGTGGCATTGCTACCCCCTAGTGCCCCCGTCCCGCCTAACCCTGTAGCGTTTGACCACGGGATCTAGCCCTTTGACTTTGCACGGACGGGCTTTGACCAGTGGACCTCCCCACCCGGTTGTGTTAGGTCAGCCCATAGGAACACTTTGGAGCAACATCCGGGCCAGACCCACAGCAAGATCCCCTCCGTGTAGACCCGACGCGTCCGTTTCCCCCCTCCAGGTGCCGGCGGCGGCGCCGTCCGTGAGGGGGGGCACACCCCGGACACGCGTGCCGGGCGTTTGCAACCGCCACAAGACTTCCAGACTTGTGAGAGGCCGCCTACGCTAGATTTGGCGGCATGCTAGCCCCCGGAGGCCGCCGGCCACACCCGTAGACGCGCGAAGGGCAATCCGCGTAGAGGGAATTTTTCGGATACTTCTCCATCACCAAAAATTATGAAAAAATACCATCGTTCCTATAGCACATGTGCCCACGTCGTGCAAAAAAACTCATGATTTTATCGTGCTCCGAGTATTTAGTAATATTGACGCCGCATCGTTACCGCAGAATGTCTACTACCGTGTCATCGTCATCCGTGAGGGGGGACCATGCCCCGGAGACGCGTCCCGCCTCTTCGGACATGCCACCACACCACCCCGCATGTATGAGGGCCCGGAGCGACGCTCCGGTGGCATTGCTACCCCCCAGTGCCCCCGTCCCGCCTAACCCTGTAGCGTTTGACCACGGGATCTAGCCCTTTGACTTTGCACAGACGGGCTTTGACCAGTGGACCTCCCCACCCGGTTGTGTTAGGTCAGCCCATAGGAACACTTTGGAGCAACATCCGGGCCAGACCCACAGCAAGATCCCGTCCGTGTAGACCCAACGCGTCCGTTTCCCCCCTCCAGGTACCGGCGGCGGCGCCGTCCGTGAGGGGGGCACACCCCGGACACGTGTGCCGGGCGTTTGCAACCGCCACAATACTTCCAGACTTGTGAGAGCCGCCTACGCAAGATTTGGCGGCATGCTAGCCCCCGAAGGCCGCCGGCCACAGCAGTAGACGCGCGAAGGGCAATCCGCGTAGAGGGCATTTTTCGGATACTTCTCCATCACCAAAAATTATGAAAAAATACCATCGTTCCTATAGCACATGTGCCCACGTCGTGCAAAAAAACTCATGATTTTATCACGCTCCGAGTATTTAGTAATATTGACACCGCATCGTTACCGCAGAACGTCTACTACCGTGTCATCGCCGTCCTTGAGGGGGGGGGGGCACGCCCCGGAGACGCGTCCCGCCTCTTCGGACATGCCACCACACCACCTCGCATGTATGAGGGCCCGGTGCGATGCTACGATGGCATTGCTACCCCCTAGTACCCCCGTCTCGCCTAACCCTGTAGCGTTTGACCATGGGATCTAGCCCTTTGACTTTGCATGGACGGGCTTTGACCAGTGAACCTCCCCACCCGGTTGTGTTAGTTCAGCCCATAGGAACACTTTGGAGCAACATCCGGGCCAGACCCATAGCAAGATCCCCTCCGTGTAGACCCGACGCGTCCGTTTCCCCCCTCCAGGTGCCGGCGGCGGCGCCGTCCGTGAGGGGGGCACACCCCGGACACGTGTGCCGGGCGTTTGCAACCGCCACAATACTTCCAGACTTGTGAGAGGACCCCTACACAAGATTTGGCGGCATGCTAGCCCCCGGAGGCCGCCGACCACAGCCGTAGACGCGCGAAGGGAAATCCGCGTAGAGGGAATTTTTCGGATACTTCTCCATCACCAAAAATTATGAAAAAATACCATCGTTCCTATAGCACATGTGCCCACCTCGTGAAAAAAACTCATGATTTTATCGTGCTCCGAGTATTTAGTAATATTGACGCCGCATCGTCACCGCAGAACGTCTACTACCGTGTCATCGCCGTCCGTGAGGGGGGGCCACGCCCCGAAGACGCGTCCCGCCTCTTCGGACCTGCCACCACACCACCCCGCATGTATGAGGGCCCGATGTGACGTTCCGGAGGCATTGCTACCCCCAGTGCCCCCGTCCCGCCTAACCCTGTAGCGTTTGACCACGGGATCTAGCCCTTTGACTTTGCACGGACAGGCTTTGACCAGCAGACCTCCCCACCCGGTTGTGTTAGTTCAGCCCATAGGAACACTTTGGAGCAACATCCGGGCCAGACCCACAGCAAGATCCCCTCCGTGTAGACCCGGCGCGTCCGTTTCCCCCCTCCAGGTGCCGGCGGCGGCGCCGTCCGGGTGGGGGGGCACACCCCGGACACGCGTCCCGGGCGTTTGCAACCGCCACAAGACTTCTCCATCACCAAAAATTATGAAAAAACACCATCGTTCCTATAGCACATGTGCCCACGTCGTGCAAAAAAACTCATGATTTTAACGCGCTCCGAGTATTTAGTAATATTGACACCGCATCATTACCGCAGAATGTCTACTACCGTGTCATCGTCATCCGTGAGGGGGGGCCACACCCCGGAGACGCGTCCCGCCTCTTCGGACATGCCACCACACCACCCCGCATGTATGAGGGCCCGGTGCGATGCTCCGGTGGCATTGCTACCCCCCCGCCCCAATGCCCCCGTCCCACCTAACCCTGTAGCGTTTGACCACAGGATCTAGCCCTTTGACTTTGCACGGACGGGATTTGACCAGTGGACGTCCCCACCCGGTTGTGTTAGTTCAGCCCATATGAACACTTTGGAGCAACATCCGGGCCAGACCCATAGCAAGATCCCCTTCGTGTAGACCCGACGCGTCTGTTTCCCCCCTCCAGGTGCCGGCGGGGGCGCCGTCCGTGAGGGGGGGCACACCCCGGACACGCGTGCCGGGCATTTGCAACCGCCACAAGACTTCCAGACTTGTGAGAGGCCGCCTACGCTAGATTTGGCGGCATGCTAGCCCCCGGAGGCCGCCGGCCACACCCGTAGACGCGCGAAGGGCAATCCGCGTAGATGGAATTTTTCGGATACTTCTCCATCACCAAAAATTATGAAAAAATACCATCGTTCCTATAGCACATGTGCCCATGTCATGCAAAAAAACTCATGATTTTATCGCGCTCCGAGTATTTAGTAATATTGACGCCGCATCGTTATCGCAGAACGTCTACTACCGTGTCATCGCCGTCCGTGAGGGTGGGCCACGCCCCGGAGACGCGTCCCGCCTCTTCGGACATGCCACCACACCACCCCGCATGTACGAGGGCCCGATGTGACGCTCCGGTGGCATTGCTACCCCCCCCCAGTGCCCCCGTCCCGCCTATCCCTGTAGCGTTTGACCACGGGATCTAGCCCTTTGAATTTGCACGGACGGGCTTTGACCAGTGGACCTCCCCACCCGGTTGTGTTAGGTCAGCCTATAGGAACACTTTGGAGCAACATCCGGGCCAGACCCATAGCAAGATCCCCTCCGTGTAGACTCGACGCGTCCGTTTCCCCCCTCCAGGTGCCGGCGGCGGCGTCGTCCGTGAGGGGGGGCACACCCCGGACACGCGTGCCGGGCGTTTGCAACCGCCACAACACTTCCAGACTTGTGAGAGGCCGCCTACAAAAGATTTGGCGGCATGCTCGCCCCCGGAGGCCGCCGGCCACAGCCGTAGACGCGCGAAGGGAAATCCGCGTAGAGGGAATTTTTCGGATACTTCTCCATCACCAAAAATTATGAAAAAATACCATCGTTCCTATAGCACATGTGCCCACGTCGTGCAAAAAAACTCATGATTTTAACGCGCTCCGAGTATTTAGTAATATTGACGCCGCATCATTACCGCAGAATGTCTACTACCGTGTCATCGTCATCCGTGAGGGGGGGCCACACCCCGGAGACGCGTCCCGCCTCTTCGGACATGCCACCACACCACCCCGCATGTATGAGGGCCCGGTGCGATGCTCCGGTGGCATTGCTACCCCCCCCCCAATGCCCCCGTCCCACCTAACCCTGTAGCGTTTGACCACAGGATCTAGCCCTTTGACTTTGCACGGACGGGATTTGACCAGTGGACGTCCCCACCCGGTTGTGTTAGTTCAGCCCATATGAACACTTTGGAGCAACATCCGGGCCAGACCCATAGCAAGATCCCCTTCGTGTAGACCCGACGCGTCCGTTTCCCCCCTCCAGGTGCCGGCGGGGGCGCCGTCCGTGAGGGGGGGGCACACCCCGGACACGCGTGCCGGGCGTTTGCAACCGCCACAAGACTTCCAGACTTGTGAGAGGCCGCCTACGCTAGATTTGGCGGCATGCTAGCCCCCGGAGGCCGCCGGCCACACCCGTAGACGCGCGAAGGGCAATCCGCGTAGATGGAATTTTTCGGATACTTCTCCATCACCAAAAATTATGAAAAAATACCATCGTTCCTATAGCACATGTGCCCATGTCATGCAAAAAAACTCATGATTTTATCGCGCTCCGAGTATTTAGTAATATTGACGCCGCATCGTTATCGCAGAACGTCTACTACCGTGTCATCGCCGTCCGTGAGGGTGGGCCACGCCCCGGAGACGCGTCCCGCCTCTTCGGACATGCCACCACACCACCCCGCATGTACGAGGGCCCGATGTGACGCTCCGGTGGCATTGCTACCCCCCCCCCCAGTGCCCCCGTCCCGCCTAACCCTGTAGCGTTTGACCACGGGATCTAGCCCTTTGACTTTGCACGAACGGGCTTTGACCAGTGGACCTCCCCACCCGGTTGTGTTAGGCAGCCTATAGGAACACTTTGGAGCAACATCCGGGCCAGAACCATAGCAAGATCCCCTCCGTGTAGACTCGACGCGTCCGTTTCCCCCCTCCAGGTGCCGGCGGCGGCGGCGTCCGTGAGGGGGGGCACACCCCGGACACGCGTGCCGGGCGTTTGCAACCGCCACAACACTTCCAGACTTGTGAGAGGCCGCCTACACAAGATTTGGCGGCATGCTCGCCCCCGGAGGCCGCCGGCCACAGCCGTAGACGTGCGAAGGGAAATCCGCGTAGAGGGAATTTTTCGGATACTTCTCCATCACCAAAAATTATGAAAAAATACCATCGTTCCTATAGCACATGTGCCCACGTCGTGAAAAAAACTCATGATTTTATCATGCTTCGAGTATTTAGTAATATTGACGCCGCATCGTTACCGCAGAACGTCTACTACCATGTCATCGCCGTCCGTGAGGGGGGGCCACGCCCCGGAGACGCGTCCCGCCTCTTCGGACATGCCACCACACCACCCCGCATGTATGAGGGCCCGGTGCGACGCTCCGGTGGCATTGCTACCCTCCCCCAATGCCCCCGTCCCACCTAACCCTGTAGTGTTTGACCACGGGATCTAGCCCTTTGACTTTGCACAGACGGGCTTTGACCAGTGGACCTCCCCACCCGGTTGTGTTAGGTCAGCCCATAGGAACACTTTGGAGCAACATCCGGGCCAGACCCACAGCAAGATCCCCTCCGTGTAGACCCAACGCGTCCGTTTCCCCCCTCCAGGTACCGGCGGCGGCGCCGTCCGTGAGGGGGGCACACCCCGGACACGTGTGCCGGGCGTTTGCAACCGCCTCAAGACTTCCAGACTTGTGAGAGGCCGCGTACGCTAGATTTGGCGGCATGCTAGCCCCCGGAGGCCGCCGGCCACACCCGTAGAAGCGCGAAGGGCAATCCGCGTGGATGGAATTTTTCGGATACTTCTCCATCACCAAAAGTTATGAAAAAATACCATCGTTCCTATAGCACATGTGCCCATGTCATGCAAAAAAACTCATGATTTTATCGCACTCCGAGTATTTAGTAATATTGTCGCTGCATCGTTACCGCAGAATGTCTACTACCGTGTCATCGTCATCCGTGAGGGGGGGCCACGCCCCGGAGACGCGTCCCGCCTCTTCGGACATGCCACCACACCACCCCGCATGTATGAGGGCCCGGTGCGATGCTCCGGTGGCATTGCTACCCCCCAGTGCCCCCGTCCCGCCTAACCCTGTAGCGTTTGACCACGGGATCTAGCCCTTTGACTTTGCACAGACGGGCTTTGACCAGTGGACCTCCCCACCCGGTTGTGTTAGGTCAACCCATAGGAACACTTTGGAGCAACATCCGGGCCAGACCCACAGCAAGATCCCCTCCGTGTAGACCCGACGCGTCCGTTTCCCCCCTCCAGGTGCCGGCGGCGGCGCCGTCCGTGAGGGAGGCACACCCCGGACACGTGTGCCGGGCGTTTCCAACCGCCACAAAACTTCCAGACTTGTGAGAGCCGCCTACGCAAGATTTGGCGGCATGCTAGCCCCCGAAGGCCGCTGGCCACAGCCGTAGACGCGCGAAGGGCAATCCGCGTAGAGGGCATTTTTCGGATACTTCTCCATTACCAAAAATTATGAAAAAATAGCATCGTTTCTATAGCACATGTGCCCATGTCATGCAAAAAAACTCATGATTTTATCGCGCTCCGAGTATTTAGTACTATTGACGCCGCATCGTTACCGCAGAACGTCTACTACCGTGTCATCGGCGTCCGTGAGGGGGGGCCATGCCCCGGAGATGCGTCCCGCCTCTTCGGACATGCCACCACACCACCACGCATGTATGAGGGCCCGGTGCGATGCTCCGGTGGCATTGCTACCCCCCCCCAGTGCCCCCGTCCCGCCTAACCCTGTAGCGTTTGACCACAGGATCTAGCCCTTTGACTTTGCACGGACGGGATTTGACCAGTGGACGTCCCCACCCGGTTATGTTAGGTCAGCCCATATGAACACTTTGGAGCAACATCCGGGCCAGACCCACAGCAAGATCCCCTCCGTGTAGACCCGACGCGTCCGTTTCCCCCCTCCAGGTGCCGGCGGCGGTGCCGTCCGTGAGGGGGGGCACACCCCGGACACGCGTGCCGGGCGTTTGCAACCGCCACAACACTTCCAGACTTGTGAGAGGCCGCCTACACAAGATTTGGCGGCATGCTAGCCCCCGGAGGCCGTCGGCCACAGCCGTAGACGCGCGAAGGGAAATCCGCGTAGAGGGAATTTTTCGAATACTTCTCCATCACCAAAAATTATGAAAAAATACCATCATTCCTATAGCACATGTGCCCACGTTGTGAAAAAAAACTCATGATTTTATCGTGCTCCGAGTATTTAGTAATATTGACGCCGCATCGTTACCGCAGAATGTCTACTACCATGTTATAGCCGTCCGTGAGGGGGGCCACGCCCCGGAGACGCGTCCCGCCTCTTCGGACATGCCACCACACCACCACGCATGTATGAGGGACCGGTGCGACGCTCCGGTGGCATTGCTACCCCCCCAGTGCCCCCGTCCCGCCTAACCCTGTAGCGTTTGACCACGGGATCTGGCCCTTTGACTTTGCACGGACGGGCTTTGACCCATGGACCTTCCCACCCGGTTGTGTTAGGTCAGCCCATAGGAACACTTTGGAGCAACATCCGGGCCAGACCCATAGCAAGATCCCCTCCGTGTAGACTCGACGCGTCCGTTTCCCCCCTCCAGGTGCCGGCGGCGGCGCCGTCCGTGAGGGGGGGCACACCCCGGACACGCGTGCCGGGCGTTTGCAACCGCCACAACACTTCCAGACTTGTGAGAGGCCGCCTATGCAAGATTTGGCGGCATGCTAGCCCACGGAGGCCGCCGACCACAACCGTAGACGCGCGAAGGGCAATCCGCGTAGAGGGAATTTTTCGGATACTTCTCCATCACCAAACATTCTGAGAAATACCATCGTTCCTATAGCACATGTGCCCATGTCGTGCAAAAAAGTCATGATTTTATCGCGCTCCGAGTATTTAGTAATATTGACGCTGCATCGTTACCGCAGAACGTCTACTAACGTGTCATCGCCGTCCGTGAGGGGGGGCCATGCCCCGGAGACGCGTCCCGCCTCTTCGGACATGCCACCACACCACCCGCATGTATGAGGGCCCGATGTGACGCTCCGATGGCATTGCTAC
>NC_057806.1:709140490-709143054 GCF_018294505.1 Triticum aestivum
CTTTGCACGGACGGGATTTGACCAGTGGACGTCCCCACCCGGTTGTGTTAGGTCAGCCCATATGAACACTTTGGAGCAACATCCGGGCCAGACCCACAGCAAGATCCCCTCCGTGTAGACCCGACGCGTCCGTTTCCCCCCTCCAGGTGCCCGCGGCGGCGCCGTCCGTGAGGGGGGGGGCACACCCCGGACACGCGTGCCGGGCATTTGCAACCGCCACAACACTTCCAGACTTGTGAGAGGCCGCCTACGCAAGATTTGGCGGCATGCTAGCCCCGGAGGCCGCCGGCCACAGCTGTAGACGCGCGAAGGGCAATCCGCGTAGAGGGAATTTTTCGGATACTTCTCCATCACCAAAACTTATGAAAAAATACCATCGTTCCTATAGCACATGTGCCCACGTCGTGAAAAAAACTCATGATTTTATCGCGCTCCGAGTATTTTGTAATATTGACGCCGCATCGTTACCGCAGAACGTCTACTACCATGTCATCACCGTCCGTGAGGGGGGCCATGCCCCGGAGACGCGTCCCGCCTCTTCGGACATGCCACCACACCACCACGCATGTATGAGGGCCCGGTGCGACGCTCCGGTGGCATTGCTACCCCCAGTGCCCCCGTCCTGCCTAACCGTGTAGCGTTTGACCACGGGATCTAGCACTTTGACTTTGCACGGACGGGCTTTGACCTGTGGACCTTCCCACCCGGTTGTGTTAGGTCAGCCCATAGGAACACTTTGGAGCAACATCCGGGCCAGACCCATAGCAAGATCCCCTCCGTGTAGACCCGACGCGTCCGTTTCCCCCCTCCACGTGCTGGCGGCAGCGCCGTCCGTGAGGGGGGCACACCCCGGACACGCGTGCTGGGCGTTTGCATCCGCCACAACACTTCCAGACTTGTGAGAGGCCGCCTACGCAAGATTTGGCGGCATGCAAGCCCCCAGAGGCCGCCGGCCACAGCCGTAGACGCGCGAAGGGCAATCCGCGTAGAGGGAATTTTTCGGATACTTCTCCATCACCAAACATTCTGAAAAAATACCATCATTCCTATAGCACATGTGCCCATGTCGTGCAAAAAACTCATAATTTTATCGCGCTCCGAGTATTTAGTAATATTGACGCCGCATCGCTACCGCAGAACGTCTACTACCGTGTCATCGCCGTCCGTGAGGGCGGGCCACGCCCCGGAGACGCGTCCCGCCTCTTCGGACATGCCACCACACCACCCCGCATATATGAGGGCCCGATGTGATGCTCAGGTGGCATTGCTACCCCCAGTGCCCCCATCCCGCCTAACCCTATAGCGTTTGACCACGGGATCTAGCCCTTTGACTTTGCACGGACGGTCTTTGACCAGTGGACCTCCCCACCCGGTTGTGTTAGGTCAGCCCATAGGAACACTTTGGAGCAACATCCGGGCCAGACCCACAGCAAGATCCCCTCCGTGTAGACCCGACTCGTCCATTTCCCCCCTCCAGGTGCCAGCGGCGGTGCCGTCCATGAGGGGGGCACACCTCGGACACGCGTGTCGGGCGTTTGCAACCGCCACAAGACTTCCAGACTTGTGAGAGTCTGCCTACGCAAGATTTGGCGGCATGCTAGCCCCCGGAGGCCGCCGCCTAGAGCCGTAGACGCGCGAAGGGCAATCCGCGTAGAGGGAATTTTTTGGATACTTCTCCATCACCAAAAATTATTAAAAAATACCATCGTTCCTATAGCACATGTGCCCACGTCGTGAAAAAAACTCATGATTTTATCGCGCTCCGAGTATTTAGTAATATTGACGCCGCATCATTACCGCAGAATGTCTACTACCGTGTCATCGTCATCCGTGAGGGGGGGCCACACCCCGGAG
Source organism: Triticum aestivum (assembly GCF_018294505.1). Lineage (NCBI taxonomy): Eukaryota > Viridiplantae > Streptophyta > Magnoliopsida > Poales > Poaceae > Triticum > Triticum aestivum. The sequence goes on from NC_057806.1 coordinate 709,142,345, forward strand.
ACGCGTCCCGCCTCTTCGGACATGCCACCACACCACCCCGCATGTATGAGGGCCCGATGTGACGCTCCAGTGGCATTGCTACCCCCAGTGCCCCCGTCCCGCCTAACCTTATAGCGTTTGACCACGGGATCTAGCCCTTTGACTTTGCACGGACGGGGTTTGACCAGTGGACCTCCCCACTCAGTTGTGTTAGGTCAGCCCATAGGAACACTTTGGAGCAACATCCGAGCCAGACCCACAGCAAGATCCCCTTTGTGTAGACCCGACGCGTCCGTTTCCCCCCTCCAGGTGCCGGCGGGGGCGCCGTCCGTGAGGGGGGGCACACCCCGGACACGCGTGCCGGGCGTTTGCAACCGCCACAAGACTTCCAGACTTGTGAGAGGCCGCCTACGCAAGATTTGGCGGCATGCTAGCCCTCGGAGGCCGCCGGCCACACCCGTAGACGCGCGAAGGGCAATCCGCGTAGATGGAATTTTTCGAATACTTCTCCATCACCAAAAATTATGAAAAAATACCATCGTTCCTATAGCACATGTGCCCATGTCATGCAAAAAAACTCATGATTTTATCGCGCTCCGAGTATTTGGTAATATTGACGCCACATCGTTATCGCAGAACGTCTACTACCGTGTCATCGCCGTCCGTGAGGGTGGGCCACGCCCCGGAGACGCGTCCCGCCTCTTCGGACATGCCACCACACCACCCCGCAT
>NC_057806.1:709143346-709150684 GCF_018294505.1 Triticum aestivum
GTCCCGCCTAACCCTGTAGCGTTTGACCACGGGATCTAGCCCTTTGACTTTGCACGGACGGGCTTTGACCAGTGGACCTCCCCACCCGGTTGTGTTAGGTCAGCCTATAGGAACACTTTGGAGCAACATCCGGGCCAGACCCATAGCAAGATCCCCTCCGTGTAGACTCGACGCGTCCGTTTCCCCCCTCCAGGTGCCGGCGGCGGCGTCGTCCGTGAGGGGGGGCACACCCCGGACTCGCGTGCCGGGCGTTTGCAACCGCTACAACACTTCCACACTTGTGAGAAGCCGCCTACGCAAGATTTGGCAGCATGCTAGCCCCCGGAGGCCGCCGGCCACAGCCGTAGACGCGCGAAGGGCAATCCGCGTAGAGGGAATTTTTTGGATACTTCTCCATCACCAAACATTCTGAAAAATACCATCGTTCCTATAGCACATGTGCCCATGTTGTGCAAAAAACTCATGATTTTATCGCGCTCCGAGTATTTAGTAATATTGACGCCGCATCGTTATCGCAGAACATCTACTAGCGTGTCATCGCCGTCCGTGAGGGGGGCCACGCCCCGGAGACGCGTCCCGCCTCTTCGGACATGCCACCACACCACCCCGCATGTATGTGGGCCCGATGTGACGCTCCGGTGGCATTGCTACCCCCCAGTGCCCCCGTCCCGCCTAACCCTGTAGCGTTTGACCACGGGATCTAGCCCTTTGACTTTGCACGGACGGGCTTTGACCAGTGGACCTCCCCACCCGGTTGTATTAGGTCAGCCCATAGGAACACTTTGGAGCAACATCCGGGCCAGACCCACAGCAAGATCCCCTCCGTGTAGACCCGACGCGTCCGTTTCCCCCCTCCAGGTGCCGGCGGCGGCGCCGTCCGTGAGGGAGGGCACACCCCGGACACGCGTGCCGGGCGTTTGCAACCGCCACAAGACTTCCAGACTTGTGAGAGGCCGCCTACGCTAGATTTGGCGGCATGCTAGCCCCCGGAGGCCGCCGGCCACACCCGTAGACGCGCGAAGGGCAATCCGCGTAGAGGGAATTTTTCGGATACTTCTCCATCACCAAAAATTATGAAAAAATACCATCGTTCCTATAGCACATGTGCCCACGTCGTGCAAAAAAACTCATGATTCTATCGTGCTCCGAGTATTTAGTAATATTGACGCCGCATCGTTACCGCAGAATGTCTACTACCGTGTCATCGTCATCCGTGAGGGGGGACCACGCCCCGAAGACGCGTCCCGCCTCTTCGGACATGCCACCACACCACCCCGCATGTATGAGGGCCCGGAGCGACGCTCCGGTGGCATTGCTACCCCCCAGTGCCCCCGTCCCGCCTAACCCTGTAGCGTTTGACCACGGGATCTAGCCCTTTGACTTTGCACAGACGGGCTTTGACCAGTGGACCTCCCCACCCGGTTGTGTTAGGTCAGCCCATAGGAACACTTTGGAGCAACATCCGGGCCAGACCCACAGCAAGATCCCGTCCGTGTAGACCCAACGCGTCCGTTTCCCCCCTCCAGGTACCGGCGGCGGCGCCGTCCGTGAGGGGGGCACACCCCGGACACGTGTGCCGGGCGTTTGCAACCGCCACAATACTTCCAGACTTGTGAGAGCCGCCTACGCAAGATTTGGCGGCATGCTAGCCCCCGAAGGCCGCCGGCCACAGCCGTAGACGCGCGAAGGGCAATCCGCGTAGAGGGAATTTTTCGGATACTTCTCCATCACCAAAAATTATGAAAAAATACCATCGTTCCTATAGCACATGTGCCCATGTGATGCAAAAAAACTCATGATTTTATCGCACTCCGAGTATTTAGTAATATTGTCGCCGCATTGTTACCGCAGAACGTCTACTACCATGTCATCGCCGTCCGTGAGGGGGGGCCACGCCCCGGAGACGCGTACCGCCTCTTCGGACGTGCCACCACACCACCCCGCGTGTATGAGGGCCCGGTGCGATGCTCCAGTGGCATTGCTACCCCCAGTGCCCCCGTCCCGCCTAACCCTATAGCGTTTGACCACGGGATCTAGCCCATTGACTTTGCACAGACGGACTTTGACCAGTGAACCTCCCCACCCGGTTGTGTTAAGTCAGCCCATAGGAACACTTTGGAGCAACATCCGGGCCAGACCCACAGCAAGATCCCCTCCGTGTAGACCCGACGCGTCCGTTTTCCCCCTCCAGGTGCCGGCGGCAGCGCCGTCCGTGAGGGGGGGCACACCCCGGACACGCGTGCCGGGCGTTTGCAACCGCCACAACACTTCCAGACTTGTGAGAGGCCGCCTACGCATGATTTGGCGGCATGCTAGCCCCGGAGGCCGCCGGCCACAGCCGTAGACGCGCGAAGGGCAATCCGCGTAGAGGGTATTTTTCGGGTACTTCTCCATCACCAAAAATTATGAAAAAATACCATCGTTCCTATAGCACATGTGCCCACGTCGTGCAAAAAAACTCATGATTTTATCACGCTCCGAGTATTTAGTAATATTGACACCGCATCGTTACCGCAGAACGTCTACTACCGTGTCATCGCCGTCCTTGAGGGGGGGGGCACGCCCCGGAGACGCGTCCCGCCTCTTCGGACATGCCACCACACCACCTCGCATGTATGAGGGCCCGGTGCGATGCTACGATGGCATTGCTACCCCCTAGTGCCCCCGTCTCGCCTAACCCTGTAGCGTTTGACCATGGGATCTAGCCCTTTGACTTTGCATGGACGGGCTTTGACCAGTGAACCTCCCCACCCGGTTGTGTTAGTTCAGCCCATAGGAACACTTTGGAGCAACATCCGGGCCAGACCCATAGAAAGATCCCCTCCGTGTAGACCCGACGCGTCCGTTTCCCCCCTCCAGGTGCCGGCAGCGGCGCTGTCCGTGAGGGGGGCACACCCCGGACACGTGTGCCGGGCGTTTGCAACCGCCACAATACTTCCAGACTTGTGAGAGGCCCCCTACACAAGATTTGGCGGCATGCTAGCCCCCGGAGGCCGCCGACCACAGCCGTAGACGCGCGAAGGGAAATCCGCGTAGAGGGAATTTTTCGGATACTTCTCCATCACCAAAAATTATGAAAAAATACCATCGTTCCTATAGCACATGTGCCCACCTCGTGAAAAAAACTGATGATTTTATCGTGCTCCGAGTATTTAGTAATATTGACGCCGCATCGTTACCGCAGAACGTCTACTACCATGTCATCGCCGTCCGTGAGGGGGGGCCACGGCCCAGAGACGCGTCCCGCCTCTTCGGACATGCCACCACACCACCCCGCATGTATGAGGGCCCGATGTGATGCTCCGGAGGCATTGCTACCCCCCAGTGCCCCCGTCCCGCCTAACCCTGTAGCGTTTGACCACGGGATCTAGCCCTTTGACTTTGCACGGACAGGCTTTGACCAGCAAACCTCCCCACCCGGTTGTGTTAGGTCAGCCCATAGGAACACTTTGGAGCAACATACGGGCCAGACCCACAGCAAGATCCCCTCCGTGTAGACCCGGCGCGTCCGTTTCCCCCCTCCAGGTGCCGGCGGCGGCGCCGTCCGGGTGGGGGGGCACACCCCGGACACGCGTGCCGGGCGTTTGCAACCGCCACAAGACTTCCAGACTTGTGAGAGGCCGCCTATGCTAGATTTGGCGGCATGCTAGCCCCCGGAGGCCGCCGGCCACACCCGTAGACGCGCGAAGGGCAATCCGCGTAGAGGGAATTTTTCGGATACTTCTCCATCACCAAAAATTATGAAAAAACACCATCGTTCCTATAGCACATGTGCCCACGTCGTGCAAAAAAACTCATGATTTTAACGCGCTCCGAGTATTTAGTAATATTGACGCCGCATCATTACCGCAGAATGTCTACTACCGTGTCATCGTCATCCGTGAGGGGGGGCCACACCCCGGAGACGCGTCCCGCCTCTTCGGACATGCCACCACACCACCCCGCATGTATGAGGGCCCGGTGCGATGCTCCGGTGGCATTGCTACCCCCCCCCCCCAATGCCCCTGTCCCACCTAACCCTGTAGCGTTTGACCACAGGATCTAGCCCTTTGACTTTGCACGGACGGGATTTGACCAGTGGACGTCCCCACCCGGTTGTGTTAGTTCAGCCCATATGAACACTTTGGAGCAACATCCGGGCCAGACCCATAGAAAGATCCCATTCGTGTAGACCCGACGCGTCCGTTTCCCCCCTCCAGGTACCGGCGGGGGCGCCGTCCGTGAGGGGGGGCACACCCCGGACACGCGTGCCGGGCGTTTGCAACCGCCACAAGACTTCCAGACTTGTGAGAGGCTGCCTACGCTAGATTTGGCGGCATGCTAGCCCCCGGAGGCCGCCGGCCACACCCGTAGACGCGCGAAGGGCAATCCGCGTAGATGGAATTTTTCGGATACTTCTCCATCACCAAAAATTATGAAAAAATACCATCGTTCCTATAGCACATGTTCCCATGTCATGCAAAAAAACTCATGATTTTATCGCGCTCCGAGTATTTAGTAATATTGACGCCGCATCGTTATCGCAGAACGTCTACTACCGTGTCATCGCCGTCCGTGAGGCTGGGCCACGCCCCGGAGACGCGTCCCGCCTCTTCGGACATGCCACCACACCACCCCGCATGTACGAGGGCCCGATGTGACGCTCCGGTGGCATTGCTACCCCCCCCCCAGTGCCCCCGTCCCGCCTAACCCTGTAGCGTTTGACCACGGGATCTAGCCCTTTGACATTGCACGGACGGGCTTTGACCAGTGGACCTCCCCACCCGGTTGTGTTAGGTCAGCCTATAGGAACACTTTGGAGCAACATCTGGGCCAGACCCATAGCAAGATCCCCTCTGTGTAGACTCGACGCGTCCGTTTCCCCCCTCCAGGTGCCGGCGGCGGCGTCGTCCGTGAGGGGGGGCACACCCCGGACTCGCGTGCCGGGCGTTTGCAACCGCTACAACACTTCCAGACTTGTGAGAAGCCGCCTACGCAAGATTTGGCAGCATGCTAGCCCCCGGAGGCCGCCGGCCACAGCCGTAGACGCGCGAAGGGCAATCCGCGTAGAGGGAATTTTTTGGATACTTCTCCATCACCAAACATTCTGAAAAATACCATCGTTCCTATAGCACATGTACCCATGTGGTGCAAAAAACTCATGATTTTATCGCGCTCCGAGTATTTAGTAATATTGACGCCGCATCGTTATCGCAGAACATCTACTAGCGTGTCATCGCCGTCCGTGAGGGGGGCCACGCCCCGGAGACGCGTCCCGCCTCTTCGGACATGCCACCACACCACCCCGCATGTATGAGGGCCCGATGTGACGCTCCGGTGGCATTGCTACCCCCAGTGCCCCCGTCCCGCCTAACCCTGTAGCGTTTGACCACGGGATCTAGCCCTTTGACTTTGCACGGACGGGTTTTGACCAGTGGACCTCCCCACCCGGTTGTATTAGGTCAGCCCATAGGAACACTTTGGAGCAACATCCGGGCCAGACCCACAGCAAGATCCGCTCCGTGTAGACCCGACGCGTCCGTTTCCCCCCTCCAGGTGCCGGCGGCGGCGCCGTCTGTGAGGGGGGGCACGACCCGGACACGCGTGCCGGGCGTTTGCAACCGCCACAAGACTTCTAGACTTGTGAGAGGCCGCCTACGCTAGATTTGGCGGCATGCTAGCCCCCGGAGGCCGCCGGCCACACCCGTAGACGCGCGAAGGGCAATCCGCGTAGAGGGAATTTTTCGGATACTTCTCCATCACCAAAAATTATGAAAAAATACCATCGTTCCTATAGCACATGTGCCCACGTCGTGCAAAAAAACTCATGATTTTATCGTGCTCCGAGTATTTAGTAATATTGACGCCGCATCGTTACCGCAGAATGTCTACTACCGTGTCATCGTCATCCGTGAGGGGGGACCACGCCCCGGAGACGCGTCCCGCCTCTTCGGACATGCCACCACACCACCCCGCATGTATGAGGGCCCGGAGCGACGCTCCGGTGGCATTGCTACCCCCCAGTGCCCCCGTCCCGCCTAACCCTGTAGCGTTTGACCACGGGATCTAGCCCTTTGACTTTGCACAGACGGGCTTTGACCAGTGGACCTCCCCACCCGGTTGTGTTAGGTCAGCCCATAGGAACACTTTGGAGCAACATCCGGGCCAGACCCACAGCAAGATCCCATCCGTGTAGACCCAACGCGTCCGTTTCCCCCTCCAGGTACCGGCGGCGGCGCCGTCCGTGAGGGGGGCACACCCCGGACACGTGTGCCGGGCGTTTGCAACCGCCACAATACTTCCAGACTTGTGAGAGCCGCCTACGCAAGATTTGGCAGCATGCTAGCCCCCGAAGGCCGCCGGCCACAGCCGTAGACGCGCGAAGGGCAATCCGCGTAGAGGGAATTTTTCGGATACTTCTCCATCACCAAAAATTATGAAAAAATACCATCGTTCCTATAGCACATGTGCCCATGTGATGCAAAAAAACTCATGATTTTATCGCACTCCGAGTATTTAGTAATATTGTCGCCGCATTGTTACCGCAGAACGTCTACTACCATGTCATCGCCGTCCGTGAGGGGGGGCCACGCCCCGGAGACGCGTACCGCCTCTTCGGACGTGCCACCACACCACCCCGCATGTATGAGGGCCCGGTGCGATGCTCCAGTGGCATTGCTACCCCCAGTGCCCCCGTCCCGCCTAACCCTATAGCGTTTGACCACGGGATCTAGCCCATTGACTTTGCACAGACGGGCTTTGACCAGTGAACCTCCCCACCCGGTTGTGTTAAGTCAGCCCATAGGAACACTTTGGAGCAACATCCGGGCCAGACCCACAGCAAGATCCCCTCCGTGTAGACCCGACGCATCCGTTTTCCCCCTCCAGGTGCCGGCGGCAGCGCCGTCCGTGAGGGGGGGCACACCCCGGACACGCATGTCGGGCGTTTGCAACCGCCACAACACTTCCAGACTTGTGAGAGGCCGCCTACGCATGATTTGGCGGCAAGCTAGCCCCGGAGGCCGCCGGCCACAGCCGTAGACGCGCGAAGGGCAATCCGCGTAGAGGGCATTTTTCGGATACTTCTCCATCACCAAAAATTATGAAAAAATACCATCGTTCCTATAGCACATGTGCCCACGTCGTGCAAAAAAACTCATGATTTTATCACGCTCCGAGTATTTAGTAATATTGACACCGCATCGTTACCGCAGAACGTCTACTACCGTGTCATCGCCGTCCTTGAGGGGGGGGGGGCACGCCCCGGAGACGCGTCCCGCCTCTTCGGACATGCCACCACACCACCTCGCATGTATGAGGGCCCGGTGCGATGCTACGATGGCATTGCTACCCCCTAGT
>NC_057806.1:709150694-709151771 GCF_018294505.1 Triticum aestivum
ACCATCGTTCCTATAGCACATGTGCCCACGTCGTGCAAAAAAACTCATGATTTTAACGCGCTCCGAGTATTTAGTAATATTGACGCCGCATCATTACCGCAGAATGTCTACTACCGTGTCATCGTCATCCGTGAGGGGGGGCCACACCCCGGAGACGCGTCCCGCCTCTTCGGACATGCCACCACACCACCCCGCATGTATGAGGGCCCGGTGCGATGCTCCGGTGGCATTGCTACCCCCCCCCCAATGCCCCCGTCCCACCTAACCCTGTAGCGTTTGACCACAGGATCTAGCCCTTTGACTTTGCACGGACGGGATTTGACCAGTGGACGTCCCCACCCGGTTGTGTTAGTTCAGCCCATATGAACACTTTGGAGCAACATCCGGGCCAGACCCATAGCAAGATCCCCTTCGTGTAGACCCGACGCGTCCGTTTCCCCCCTCCAGGTGCCGGCGGCGGCGCCGTCCGTGAGGGGTGGCACACCTCGGACACGCGTGCCGGGCGTTTACAACCGCAGCAACACTTCCAGACTTGTGAGAGGCCGCCTACGCTAGATTTGGCGGCATGCTAGCCCCCGGAGGCCGCCGGCCACAGCCGTAGACGCGCGAAGGGCAATCCGCGTAGAGGGAATTTTTCGGATACTTCTCCATCACCAAAAATTATGAAAAAATACCATCGTTCCTATAGCACATGTGCCCACGTCGTGCAAAAAAACTCATGATTTTATCGTGCTCCGAGTATTTAGTAATATTGACGCCGCATCGTTACCGCAGAATGTCTACTACCGTGTCATCGTCATCCGTGAGGGGGGACCACGCCCCGGAGACGCGTCCCGCCTCTTCGGACATGCCACCACACCACCCCGCATGTATGAGGGCCCGGAGCGACGCTCCGGTGGCATTGCTACCCCCCAGTGCCCCCGTCCCGCCTAACCCTGTAGCGTTTGACCACGGGATCTAGCCCTTTGACTTTGCACAGACGGGCTTTGACCAGTGGACCTCCCCACCCGGTTGTGTTAGGTCAGCCCATAGGAACACTTTGGAGCAACATCCGGGCCAGACCCACAGCAAGATCCC
>NC_057806.1:709151781-709174675 GCF_018294505.1 Triticum aestivum
GTAGACGCGCGAAGGGCAATCCGCGTAGAGGGCATTTTTCGGATACTTCTCCATCACCAAAAATTATGAAAAAATACCATCGTTCCTATAGCACATGTGCCCACGTCGTGCAAAAAAACTCATGATTTTATCACGCTCCGAGTATTTAGTAATATTGACACCGCATCGTTACCGCAGAACGTCTACTACCGTGTCATCGCCGTCCTTGAGGGGGGGGGGGCACGCCCCGGAGACGCGTCCCGCCTCTTCGGACATGCCACCACACCACCTCGCATGTATGAGGGCCCGGTGCGATGCTACGATGGCATTGCTACCCCCTAGTGCCCCCGTCTCGCCTAACCCTGTAGCGTTTGACCATGGGATCTAGCCCTTTGACTTTGCATGGACCGGCTTTGACCAGTGAACCTCCCCACCCGGTTGTGTTAGTTCAGCCCATAGGAACACTTTGGAGCAACATCCGGGCCAGACCCATAGAAAGATCCCCTCCGTGTAGACCCGACGCGTCCGTTTCCCCCCTCCAGGTGCCGGCGGCGGCGCTGTCCGTGAGGGGGGCACACCCCGGACACGTGTGCCGGGCGTTTGCAACCGCCACAATACTTCCAGACTTGTGAGAGGCCCCCTACACAAGATTTGGCGGCATGCTAGCCCCCGGAGGCCGCCGACCACAGCCGTAGACGCGCGAAGGGAAATCCGCGTAGAGGGAATTTTTCGGATACTTCTCCATCACCAAAAATTATGAAAAAATACCATCGTTCCTATAGCACATGTGCCCACCTCGTGAAAAAAACTCATGATTTTATCGTGCTCCGAGTATTTAGTAATATTGACGTCGCATCGTTACCGCAGAACGTCTACTACCGTGTCATCGCCTTCCGTGAGGGGGGGCCACGCCCCGGAGACGCGTCCCGCCTCTTCGGACATGCCACCACACCACCCCGCATGTATGAGGGCCCGATGTGACGCTCCGGAGGCATTGCTACCCCCCAGTGCCCCCGTCCCGCCTAACCCTGTAGCGTTTGACCACGGGATCTAGCCCTTTGACTTTGCACGGACAGGCTTTGACCAGCAGACCTCCCCACCTGGTTGTGTTAGGTCAGCCCATAGGAACACTTTGGAGCAACATCCGGGCCAGACCCACAGCAAGATCCCCTCCGTGTAGACTCGGCGCGTCCGTTTCCCCCCTCCAGGTGCCAGTGGCGGCGCCGTCCGGGTGGGGGGGCACACCCCGAACACACGTGCCGGGCGTTTGCAACCGCCACAAGACTTCCAGACTTGTGAGAGGCCGCCTATGCTAGATTTGGCGGCATGCTAGCCCCCGGAGGCCGCCGGCCACACCCGTAGACGCGCGAAGGGCAATCCGCGTAGAGGGAATTTTTCGGATACTTCTCCATCACCAAAAATTATGAAAAAACACCATCGTTCCTATAGCACATGTGCCCACGTCGTGCAAAAAAACTCATGATTTTAACGCGCTCCGAGTATTTAGTAATATTGACGCCGCATCATTACCGCAGAATGTCTACTACCGTGTCATCGTCATCCGTGAGGGGGGGCCACACCCCGGAGACGCGTCCCGCCTCTTCGGACATGCCACCACACCACCCCGCATGTATGAGGGCCCGGTGCGATGCTCCGGTGGCATTGCTACCCCCCCCCCAATGCCCCCGTCCCACCTAACCCTGTAGCGTTTGACCACAGGATCTAGCCCTTTGACTTTGCACGGACGGGATTTGACCAGTGGACGTCCCCACCCGGTTGTGTTAGTTCAGCCCATATGAACACTTTGGAGCAACATCCGGGCCAGACCCATAGCAAGATCCCCTTCGTGTAGACCCGACGCGTCCGTTTCCCCCCTCCAGGTGCCGGCGGCGGCGCCGTCCGTGAGGGGTGGCACACCTCGGACACGCGTGCCGGGCGTTTACAACCGCAGCAACACTTCCAGACTTGTGAGAGGCCGCCTATGCAAGATTTGGCGGCATGCTAGCCCCGGAGGCCGCCGGCCACAGCCGTAGACGCGCGAAGGGCAATCCGCGTAGAGGGAATTTTTCGGATACTTCTCCATCACCAAAAATTATGAAAAAATACCATCGTTCCTATAGCACATGTGCCCACGTCGTGAAAAAAACTCATGATTTTATCGCGCTCCGAGTATTTAGTAATATTGACGCCGCATCATTACCGCAGAATGTCTACTACCATGTCATCGCCGTCCGTGAGGGGGGCCATGCCCCGGAGACGCGTCCCGCCTCTTCGGACATGCCACCACACCACCATGCATATATGAGGGCCCGGTGCGACGCTCCGGTGGCATTGCTACCCCCCACCCCAGTGCCTTCGTCCCGCCTAACCCTGTAGCGTTTGACCACGAGATCTAGCCCTTTGACTTTGCACGGACAGGCTTTGACCAGTAGACCTCCCCACCCGGTTGTGTTAGGTCAGCCCATAGGAACACTTTGGAGCAACATCCGGGCCAGACCCATAGCAAGATCCCCTCCGTGTAGACCCGACGCGTCCGTTTCCCCCCTCCAGGTGCCGGCGGCGGCGCCGTCCGTGAGGGGGGGCACACCACAGACATCCGTGTCAGGCGTTTGCAACCGCCACAACACTTCCAGACTTGTGAGAGGCCGCCTATGCAAGATTTGGCGGCATGCTAGCCCCCGGAGGCCGCCGGCCACAGCCCTAGACGCGCGAAGGGCAATCCGCGTAGAGGGAATTTTTTGGATACTTCTCCATCACCAAACATTCTGAAAAAAATACCATCGTTCCTATAGCACATGTGCCCATGTTGTGCAAAAAACTCATGATTTTATCGCGCTCCGAGTATTTAGTAATATTGACGCCGCATCGTTACCACAGAACGTCTACTACCGTGTCATCACCGTCCGTGAGGGGGGGCCACGCCCCGGAGATGCGTCCCGCCTCTTTGGACATGCCACCACACCACCCCGCATGTATGAGGGCCCGGTGCGACGCTCCGGTGGCATTGCTACCCCCCCCCCTCCCCAGTGCCCCCGTCCCGCCTAACCCTGTAGCGTTTGACCATAGGATCTAGCCCTTTGACTTTGCACGGACGGGATTTGACCAGTGGACGTCCCGACCCGGTTGTGTTAGGTCCGCCCATAGGAACACTTTGGAGCAACATCCGGGCCAGACCCACAGCAAGATCCCCTCTGTGTAGAACCAACGCGTCCGTTTCCCCCCTCCAGGTGCCGGCGGCGGCGCCGTCCATGAGGAGGGGCACACCCCGGACACGCGTGCCGGGCGTTTGCAACCGCCACAACACTTCCAGACTTGTGAGAGGCCGCCTACGCAAGATTTGGTGGCATACTAGCCCCCGTAGGCCGGCGGCCAGAGCCGTAGACGCGCGAAGGGCAATCCGCGTAGAGGGAATTTTTTGGATACTTCTCCATCCCCAAAAATTATTGAAAAAATAACATCGTTCCTATAGCACATGTGCCCACGTCGTGAAAAAACCCAGTATCACTACTATCCAGATATTACTACTATCGAGATTCAATAATAATAGACCACTCTTCAAGGGTGCATGACCATAAAAGATATTACTCATATAAATAGAACAACCATTATTCTCTGATTTAAATGAATAACTGTCTCGCATTAAACAAGATCCAGATATAATGTTCATGCTCAACGCTGGCACCAAATAACAAATATTTAGGTCTAATACTAATCCCGAAGGTAGATGTAGAGGTAGCATGCCGACCGCGATCACATCAACTTTGGAACCGTTTCCCACGCGCATCGTCACCTCGTCCTTAGCCAATCTTCGCTTAATCCGTAGTCCCTGTTTCGAGTTGCAAATATTAGCAACAGAACCAGTATCAAATACCCAGGTGCTACTGCGAGCATTATAAGGTACACATCAATAACATGTGTATCACATATACCTTTGTTCACCTTGCCATCATTCTTATCCGCCAAATACTTGGGGCAGTTCCGCTTCCAGTGACCAGTCTGCTTGCAGTAGAAGCACTCAGTTTCTGGCTTAGGTCCAGACTTGGGTTTCTTCTCTTGAGCAGCAACTTGCTTGCCGTTTTTCTTGAAGTTCCCCTTCTTCTTCCCTTTGCCCTTTTTCTTGAAACTAGTGGTCTTGTTGACCATCAACACTTGATGCTCCTTTTTGATTTCTACCTCCGCAGCTTTCAGCATTGCGAAGAGCTCGGGAATAGTCTTGTTCATCCCTTGCATATTATAGTTCATCACGAAGTTCTTGTAGCTTGGTGGCAGTGATTGGAGAATCTGTCAATGACGCAATCATCTGGAAGATTAACTCCCATCTGAATCAAGTGATTATTATACCCAGACATTTTGAGTATATGCTCACTGACACAACAGTTCTCCTCCATCTTGCAGCTATAGAACTTATTGGAGACTTCATATCTCTCAATTCGGGCATTTGCTTGAAATATTAACTTCAACTCCTGGAACATCTCATATGCTCCATGACGTTCAAAACGTCATTGAAGTCCCGATTCTAAGCCGTAAAGCATGGCACACTGAACTATCGAGTAGTCATCAGCTTTGCTCTGCCAGACGTTCATAACATCTGGTGTTGCTCCAGCAGCAGGCCTGGCACCCAGCGATGCTTCCAGGACGTAATTCTTCTGTGTAGCAATGAGGATAATCCTCAAGTTACGGACCCAGTCCGTGTAATTGCTACCATCATCTTTCAACTTTGCTTTCTCAAGGAACGCATTAAAATTCAACGGAACAACAGCACGGGCCATCTATCTACAATCAAACATACATAAGCAAGATACTATCAGGTACTAAGTTCATGATAAATTTAAGTTCAATTAATCAAATTACTTAAGAACTCCCACTTAGACAGACATCCCTCTAATCCTCTAAGTGATCACGTGATCCAAATCAACTAAACCATGTCCGATCATCACGTGAGATGGAGCAGTTTCATTGGTGAACATCACTATGTTGATCATATCTACTATATGATTCACGCTCGACCTTTCGGTCTCCGTGTTCCGAGGCCATATTTGTATATGATTGGCTCGTCAAGTATAACCTGAGTATTCCGCGTGTGCAACTGTTTTGCACCCGTTGTATTTGAACGTAGAGCCTATCACACCCGATCATCACGTGGTGTCTCAGCACGAAGAACTTTCGCAACGGTGCATACTCAGGGAGAACACTTCTTGATAATTTTAGTGAGAGATCATATTATAATGCTACCGTCAATCAAAGCAAGATAAGATGCATAAAAGATAAACATCACATGCAATCAATATAAGTGATATTATATGGCCATCATCATCTTGTGCCTGTGATCTCCATCTCCGAAGCACCATCATGATCACCATCGTCACCGGCGCGACACCTTTATCTCCATCGTAGCATCGTTGTCGTCTCGCCAATCTTATGCTTCCACGACTATCGCTACCGTTAGTGATAAAGTAAAGCATTACCGTGCGATTGCATTGCATACAATAAAGCGACAGCCATATGGCTCCTGCCAGTTGCCGATAACTCGGTTACAAAACATGATCATCTCATACAATAAAATCAGCATCATGTCTTGACCATATCACATCACAACATGCCCTGCAAAAACAATTTAGACGTCCTCTACTTTGTTGTTGCAAGTTTTACGTGGCTGCTACGGGCTTAAGCAAGAACCAATCTTACCTACGCATCAAAACCACAACGATAGTTTGTCAAGTTGGTGCTGTTTTAACCTTCGCAAGGACCGGGCGTAGCCACACTCGGTTCAACTAAAGTTGGAGAAACTGTCACCCGCAAGCCACCTATGTGCAAAGCACGTCGGGAGAACCGGTCTCGCGTAAGCGTACGCATAATGTCGATCCGGGCCGCTTCGTCCAACAATATCGCCGAACCAAAGTATGACATGCTGGTAAGCAGTATGACTTATATCGCCCACAACTCACTTGTGTTCTACTCATGCATACAACATCAACACATAAAACCTAGGCTCTGATACCACTGTTGGGGAACGTAGTAATTTCAAAAAAATTCCTACGCACATGCAAGATCATGGTGATGCATAGCAGCGAGAGGGGAGAGTGTGATCTGCGTACCCTTGTAGATCGACAACGGAAGCGTTTGGTTGATGTAGTCGTACGTCTCCATGGCCCGACCAATGAAGCACCGAAACTACGGCACCTCCGAGTTTTAGCACACGTTCAGCTCGATGACGATCCCTGGACTCCGATCCTGCAAAGTGTCGGGGAAGAGTTCCATCAGCACGACGGCGTGGTGACGATCTTGATGTACTACTGTCGCAGGGCTTCGCCTAAGCACCGCTACAATATTATCGAGGATTATGGTGGCAGGGGGTGCCGCACACGGCTAAGAATATGATCACGTGGATCAACTTGTGTGTTTCTGGGGTGCCCCTGCCTCCGTATATAAAGGTTCAAGAGAGGAGGAGGCCGGCCGGCCCCTATGGCGCGCCAAGGAGGAGTGCTCCTCCTAGTAGGAGTAGGACTCCTACTAGGAGGGGGAAAGAAGTGGGGAGGGAGAAGGAAAGGGGGGCGCCGCCCCCCCCCCCCTCTCCTAGTCCAATTTGGACCAGAGGGGAGGAGGCGCGCGGCCCACCTTTGGCTGTCCCTCTCTCTCTCTCTCCACTAAGGCCCGTATGGCCCATTACTTCTCCCGGGGGGGTTCCGGTAACCCTCCGGCTTTCCGGTTTTCTCCGAAATCACCCGGAACACTTCCGGTGTCCGAATATAGCCATCCAATATATCAATCTTTATGTCTCGACCATTTCGAGACTCCTCGTCATGTCCGTGATCACATTCGGGACTCCGAACAACCTTCGGTACATCAAACGTATAAACTCATAATATAACTGTCATCGAAACCTTAAGCGTGCGGACCCTACGGGTTCAAGAACAATGTAGACATGACCGAGACATGTCTCCGGTCAATAACCAATAGCGGGACCTGGATGCCCATATTGGCTCCTACATATTCTACGAAGATCTTCATCGGTCAGACCGCATAACAACATACGTTGTTCCCTTTGTCATCGGTATGTTACTTGCCCGAGATTCGATCGTCGGTATCCAATACCTAGTTCAATCTCGTTACCGGCAAGTCTCTTTACTCGTTCTGTAATACATCATCTCGCAACTAACTCATTAGTTGCATTGCTTGCAAGGCTTAAGTGATGTGCATTACCGAGAGGGCCCAGAGATACCTCTCCGATGATCGGAGTGACAAATCCTAATCTCGAAATACGTCAACCCAACATGTACCTTTGGAGACACCTGTAGAGTACCTTTATAATCACCCAGTTACGTTGTGTTGTTTGGTAGCACACAAAGTGTTCCTCTGGCACACGGGAGTTACATACTCTCATAGTCATAGGAACATGTATAACTCATGAAGAAAGCAATAGCAACATACTAAACGATCGGATGCTAAGTTAATGGAATGGGTCATGTCAATCAGATCATTCAACTAATGATATGATCCCGTTAATCAAATGACAACTCTTTGTCAATGGTTAGGAAACATAACCATCTTTGATTAACGAGCTAGTCAAGTAGAGGCATACTAGTGACACTCTATTTGTCTATGTATTCACACATGTATTATGTTTCCGGTTAATACAATTCTAGCATGAATAATAAACTTTTATCATGATATAAGGAAAAAAAATAATAACTTTATTATTGCCTCTAGGGCATATTTCCTTCAGTTATTTGGTTGCAGGGTTGTTTGAGAGAGACCATCTTCCTCCTACGGCTCTTGCGGATTGATAAACCTTAGGTCATCCACTTGAGGGAAATTTGCTACTGTCCTACAAACCTATGCACTTGCAGGCCCAACAACGTCTACAAGAAGAAGGTTGTGTAGTAGACATCAAGCTCTTTTCTGGCGCCGTTGCCGGGGAGGCTAGGTAAGTGAAGGTATATCTTTAGATCTTGCAATCGAATCTTTTTATTTCTTGTTTTAGCACCAGTCTAGTTTATAAAAGAAAACTACCAAAAAATGGAATTGAGTTTGTCTCATACGCTTCACCTTTTTAATATCGTTCGTGAGTATGATGGAAAGGATAATTGTGCTGAAGTGCTAGAAGAAGAAATCTCTAAATTGTTTGGCACTAAATATGTGAATGATGAGCATGATTGCAATGTTGTTAGTATGAATTCCTTGAATATCCATGATGCTAATGATATGCAAAGCCACAAGCTTGGGGAAGCTATGTTTGATGAAGATGATATTTTTTGTCCCCCAAGCTTTGATGAGCAAATTTACTATGATGAAAGAATGCGTCCTATCTATGATGATTATTGTGATGACACGTATTCTATAAAGAATAATGATAACCATGAAACTTGTCATCTTGATCTTAATTTTCAATCACATGATAGCTATTTTGTTGAGTTTGCTCCCACTATTATTCATGAGAAGAATTTTGCTTATGTGGAGAGTAGTAAATTTTCTATGCTTGTAGATCATGAAAAGAATGCTTTAGGTGCTGGTTATATTGTTGAATTCATTCTTGATTCTACTGAAAATTATTATGAGGGAGGAATATATGCTTGTAGGAATTGCAATAATATCAAGTTTTCTCTCTATGTGCTTAATTTTTTGAAGCTATGCTTGTGTTACCCTCCTATGCTAGTTGATTATTGTTCTCATAAGTTGTTTGCTCACAAAATCCCTATGCATAGGAAGTGGGTTAGACTTAAATGTGCTAGTCATATTCTTCCTGATGCTCTCTTTATGTTTCAATTATAATCTTTCATGTGAGCATCATTGAAATCATCATGCCTAGCTAGGGGCATTAAACGATAGCACTTGTTGGGAGGCAACCCAATTTTATTTTTATTCCTTACTATTTGCTCCTGTTTAGTAATAAATAATTCATCTAGCCTATTTTTAGATGTGGTTTTATTGTTTTAATTAGTGTTTGTGCCAAGTAGAACCTTTGGGAAGACTCGGGGGAAGTCTTGTTGACCATGCTGTCAAAAACAGAAACTTTAGCGCTCACGAGAATTATTGCCATTTTTATTTGGAGAGTGCTATTTAGTTAATTATTTTTGCAGATGATTAATAGATAAATTACTCAGGTCCATCAATTTATTTGATAATTTTATGAGTTCCAGAAGTATACGTTTGATCCAGATTACTACAGACTGTTCTGTTTTTGACAGATTCTGTTTTTCGTGTGTTGTTTGCTTATTTTGATGAATCTATGGCTAGTAAAATAGTTTATAAACCATAGCGAAGTTGGAATACAGTAGGTATAACACAAATATAAATAAATAATGAGTTCATTACAGTACATTGAAGTGGTGATTTATTTTCTTATACTAATGGAGCTTACGAGTTTTCTGTTAAGTTTTGTGTTGTGAAGTTTTCAAGTTTTGGGTAAGGATTCGATGGACTATGGAATAAGGAGTGGAAAGAGCATAATCTTGGGGATGCCCAAGGCAACCCAAGGTAATATTCAAGGATATCCAAGAGCCTAAGCTTGGGGATGCCCCGGAAGGCATCCCCTCTTTCGTCCTCGTTCATCGGTAACTTTACTTGGAGCAATATTTTTATTTACCACATGATATGTGTTTTGCTTGGAGAGTCAATTTATTTTGTTAGGATTTGCTTGCTGTTATTTAGAACAATGTTTTGCATCTTTTACTTCAATAAAAGTGGCATTGATAGCCTTTACTATGCCTATTTTAAAAGTCCACATGTTGCTGTTTGAAAACAGAAAGTTTGCCGCTGTTGCAATAATTCCCTAGAAAAGTAAGAATGTGATAAAATGTTAAAACCTTTTGCATATTAAGATCTGATAAATTTACTACAGTGGGAATTTTATTTCATAATTTTTGGAGCTAGGGAAGTACGGATGTTGCTGCATTCTTTACAGACTGTCCTGTTTAGGCAGATTGCTGTTATGTATGCATTGTTTGCATATGTTTGCTTCTTTAATGATTCTATTTGATGATAGGACTATTAAATATGCAGAGGCATTTAGTATGCAATGTTGAATAATAATTTTAGTAATTTGCTACAGTAGAGTATGGTAAGGTTTTTGCAATGGTTTATACTAACTTATCTCACGAGTCATTGTTGAGTTTTGTGTGGATGAAGCTTTTGAGATTTAGGGAGCCCGTGATATGAGAGTAATTAAGGAGACACAAAATATCAAGCTTGGGGATGTCCAAGGCACCCCAAGATAATATTTCAAGAAGTCTCAAGCGTCTAAGCTTGGGGATGCCCTGGTTGGCATCCCACCTTTCTTCTTCAACAACTATCAATTAGTATCGGTTGATCCTAAGTTTTTGCTTCTTCACATGATGTTTTCTATTCTTAGATGTCATTTTATTTTGCTTTGCTTGCTTTTTGAATAAAATACCAAGATCTGAAATTATTAAATGTTAGAGAGTCTTCACATAGTTGCATAATTATTCGACTACTCATTGATCTTCACTTATATCTTTTGGAGTAGTTTGTCATTTGCTCTAGTGCTTCACTTATATCTTTCAGAGCATGGTGGTAGTTTTATTTTGAAGAAATAGATGAACTCTCATGATTCACTTAGATTATTTTGAGAGTCTTAAATAGCATGGTAATTTGCTTAAAATCCTAATATGCTAGGTATTCAAGAATAATAAAATTCTCTTATGAGTGTGTTGAATACTAAGAGAAGTTTGATACTTGATGATTGTTTTGAGATATGAGGATGGTAATATTAGAGTCATGCTAGTTGAGTAGTTGCGAATTTGAGAAATGCTTGTGTTGAAGTTTGTGATTCCCGTAGCATGCACGTATGGTGAACCGTTATGTGATGAAGTCGGAGCATGATTTATTTATTGATTGCCTTCCTTATGAGTGGCGGTCGGGGACGAGCGATGGTATTTTCCTACCAATCTATCCCCCTAGGAGCATGCGTGTAGTACTTTGTTTCGATAACTAATAGATTTTTGCAATAAGTATGTGAGTTCTTTATGACTAATGTTGAGTCCATGGATTATACGCACTCTCACCCTTCCACCTTTGCTAGCCTCTCTAGTACCATGCAACTTTCGCCGGTACCATAAACCCACCATATACCTTCCTCAAAACAGCCACCATACCTCCCTATCATGGCATTTCCATAGCCATTCCGAGATATATTGCCATGCAACTTTCCACTGTTCCGTTTATTATGACAAGCTCCATCATTGTCATATTGCTTAGCATGATCATGTAGTTGACATTGTATTTGTGGCAAAGCCACCGTTCATAATTCTTTCATACATGTCACTCATGCATCATTGCACATCCTGGTACACCGCCGGAGGCATTCATATAGAGTCATATCTTGTTCTAAGTATCGAGTTGTAAGTAAATAAAAGTGTGATGATCATCATTATTAGAGCATTGTCCCAGTGAGGAAAGGATGATGGAGACTATGATTCCCCCATAAGTCGGGATGAGACTCCGGACGAAAATAAAAAAAAAAGAGGCCAAAGAAGCCCATATAAAAAAAGAGGCCATAAAAAAAGATAAGGCCCAAATAAAAAAAAATAAAAAAATGAGAGAAAAAGAGAGAAGGGACAATGCTACTATCCTTTTACCACACTTGTGCTTCAAAGTAGCACCATGATCTTCATGATAGAGAGTCTCCTATGTTGTCACTTTCATATACTAGTGGGAATCTTTCATTATAGAACTTGGCTTGTATATTCCAATGATGGGCTTCCTCAAAATGCCCTAGGTCTTCGTGAGCAAGCGAGTTGGATGCACACCCACTAGTTTATTTTGTTGAGCTTTCATATACTTATAGCTCTAGTGCATCTGTTGCATGGCAATCCCTACTCACTCACATTGATATCTATTGATGGGCATCTCCATAGCCCGTTGATACGCCTAGTCGATGTGAGACTATCTTCTCCCTTTTTGTCTTCTCCACAACCACCATTCTATTCCACCTATAGTGCTATATCCATGGCTCACGCTCATGTATTGCGTGAAGATTGAAAACGTTTGAGAACATCAAAAGTATGAAACAATTGCTTGGCTTGTCATCGGGGTTGTGCATGATTTAAATATTTTATGTGGGGAAGATGGAGCATAGCCAGAATATATGATTTTGTAGGGATAACTTTCTTTGGCCATGTTATTTTGAGAAGACATGATTGCTTTGTTAGTATGCTTGAAGTATTATTATTTTTATGTCAATATGAACTTTTGTCTTGAATCTTTCGGATCTGAATATTCATATCACAAGTAAGAAGAATTGCAATGAAATTATGCCAACTAGCATTCCACATCAAAAATTATCTTTTTTATCATTTACCTACTCGAGGACGAGTAGGAATTAAGTTTGGGGATGCTTGATACGTCTCCAACGTATCTATAATTTTTGATTGCTCCATGCTACTTTATCTACTGTTTTAGGCAATATTGGGCTTTATTATCCACTTTTATATTATTTTTGGGACTAACCTATTAACCGGAGGCCCAACCCAGATTTGCTGTTTTATGCCTGTTTCAGTATTTCGAGGAAAAGGAATATCAGACGGAGTCAAAACGGAACGAAATCAACTGGAGAAGTTATTTTTGGAAGGAAACCCACCTGATGGACTTGGACCCCACGTCAGAAGAGACACGAGGCGGTCACGAGGGTGGAGGGCGCGCCCTCCCCCCCAGGGCGCGCCCCCCTGCCTCGTGGGGCCCCCGTAGCTCCACCGACGTTCTCCTTTCACCCATATATACCGTCGTACCCTAAAACTTCCAGAACAGAGATTAGATCGGGAGTTCCGCCGCCGCAAGCCTCCAGAACCACCAAAAACCAATCGGGACCCCTTTCCGATACCCTGTCGGAGGGGGGATCCATCTCCGGTGGCCATCTTCATCATCCCGGCGCTATCCATGACGAGGAGGGAGTAGTTCACCCTCGGGGCTGAGGGTATGTACCAGTAGCTATGTGTTTGATATCTCTCTCTCTCTCTCGTGTTCTCTCTCGTGTTCCCTCTATGGCACGATCTTGATGTATCCCGAGCTTTGCTATTGTAGTTGGATCTTATGATGTTTCTCCCCCTCTACTCCTTTGTGATGAATTGAGTTTCCCCTTTTGAAGTTATCTTATCGGATTGAGTCTTTTATGAACACTTGATGTATGTCTTGCCGTGCTTATCTGTGGTGACAATGGGATATCACGTGCCACTTGATGTATGTTTTGGTGACCAACTTACGGGTTCCACCCATGAACCTATGCATAGGGGTTGGCACACGTTCTTGATTCTCCGGTAGAAACTTTGGGGCACTATTTGAAGTACTTTTATGTTGGTTGGATAAATCTGAGATTGTGTGATGCATATAGTATAATCATGCCCACGGATACTTGAGGTGACAATGGAGTATCTAGGTGACATTAGGGTTTTGGTTGATTTGTATCTTAAGGTGTTATTCTAGTAAAAACTCCAGGGTTGTTTGTGACACTTATAGGAATAGCCCAACAGATTGATTTTAAAGAATAACTTTGTGGTGGTTTCGTACCCGACCATAATCTCTATGTTTGTTCTCCGCTATTAGTGGCTTTGGAGTGACTCTTTGTCGCATGTTGAGGGCTTGTCATATGATCTATCTATGTTATTATTGTTGAGAGAACTTACACTAGTGAAAGTATGAACCCTAGGCCTAGTTTCCTATCATTGCAATACCGTTTACGCTCACTTTTACTGCTCGCTACCTTGCTGTTTTTATATTTTCAGATTAAAAAACCCATATCTACCATCCATATTGCACTTGTATCACCATCTCTTTGCCGAACTAGTGCACCTATACAATTTACCGTTGTATTGGGTGTGTTGGGGACACAAGAGACTTTTTGTTATTTGGTTGCAGGGTTGTTTGAGAGAGACCATCTTCCTCCTACGCCTCTCGCGGATTGATAAACCTTAGGTCATCCACTTGAGGGAAATTTACTACTGTCCTACAAACCTGTGCACTTGCAGGCCCAACAACGTCTACAAGAAGAAGGTTGTGTGGTAGACATCAGCGCCATCCGTGAGGGGGGGTACACCCCGGACACGCGTGCCGGGCGTTTGCAACCACCACAACACTTCCAGACTTGTGAGAGGCCGCCTACTCAAGATTTGGCGGCATGCTAGCCCCCGGAGGCCACCGGCCACAACCATAGACGCGCGAAGGGCAATCCGCGTAGAGGGAATTTTTCGGATACTTCTCCATCACCAAAAATTATGAAAAAATACCATCGTTCCTATAGCACATGTGCCCACGTCGTGCAAAAAAACTCATGATTTTATCGCGCTCCGAGTATTTAGTAATATTGACGCCGCATCGTTACCGCATAACATCTACTACCGTGTCATCGCCGTCCGTGAGGGGGTGAAGGAAATATGCCCTAGAGGCAATACTAAAGTTATTATTTATTTCCTTATTTCATGATAAATGTTTATTATTCATGCTAGAATTGTATTAACCGGAAACATAATACATGTGTGAATACATAGACAAACAGAGTGTCACTAGTATGCCTCTACTTGACTAGCTCGTTAATCAAAGATGGTTATGTTTCCTAACCATGGACAAAGAGTTGTTATTTTATTAACGGGATCATATCATTAGTTGAATGATCTGATTGACATGACCCATTCCATTACCTTAGCACCCGATCGTTTAGTATGTTGCTATTGCTTTCTTCATGACTTATACATGTTCCTATGACTATGAGATTATGCAACTCCCGTTTGCTGGAGGAACACTTTGTCTGCTACCAAACGTCACAACGTAACTGGGTGATTATAAAGGAGCTCTACAGGTGTCTCCAAAGGTACATGTTGGGTTGGCGTATTTCGAGATTAGGATTTGTCACTCCGAATGTCGGAGAGGTATCTCTGGGCCCTCTTGGTAATGCAAATCACTTAAGCATTGCAAGCATTGCAACTAATGAGTTAGTTGCGGGATGATGTATTACGGAACGAGTAAAGAGACTTGCCGGTAACGAGATTGAACTAGGTATTGGATACCAACGATCGAATCTCGGGCAAGTAACATACCGATGACAAAGGGAACAACGTATGTTGTTATGCGGTCTGACCGATAAAAGATCTTCGTAGAATATGTAGGAACCAATATGGGCATCCAGGTCCCGCAATTGGTTATTGACCGGAGACGTGTCTCGGTCATGTCTACATTCTTCTCGAACCCGTAGGGTCCGCACGCTTAAGGTTTCGATGACAGTTATATTATGAGTTTATACGTTTTGATGTACCGAAGGTTGTTTGGAGTCCTGGATGAGATCACGGACATGACGAGGAGTCTCGAAATGGTCGAGACATAAAGATTGATATACTGGAAGCCTATGTTTGGATATCGGAAGTGTTCCGGGTGAAATAGGGATTTTACCGGAGTACGGGGAGGTTACCGGAACCCCCCGGGAGCTATATGGGCCTTAGTGGGCCTTAGTGGAAGAAGGAGAGAGGGGGCCGGCCCCCCCCCCTCCTTCTCTCTCTCTCTCTCTCTTTTCCCACCTCGCGAATCCTATTCCAACTAGGAAAGGGGGGAGTCCTACTCCCGGAGGGAGTAGGACTCCTCCTGGCGCGCCCTATGATGGCCGGCCGGCCTCCCCCTCTTGAACCTTTATATACGGAGGCAGGGGCACCCCATAGAGACACAAGTTGATCCACGTGATCATATTCTTAGCCGCGTGCGGTGCCCCCTTCCACCATAGTCCTCGATAATATTGTAGCGGTGCTTAGGCGAAGCCCTGCGACAGTAGTACATCAAGATCGTCACCACGCCGTTGTGCTGACGAAACTCTTCCCCGACACTTTGCTGGATCGGAGTCCGGGGTTCGTCATCGAGCTGAACGTGTGCTAGAACTCGGAGGTGCCGTAGTTTCGGTGCTTGATCGGTCGGGCCGTGAAGACGTATGACTACATCAACCGCGTTGTGCTAACGCTTCCACTGTCGATCTACAAGGGTACGTAGATCACACTCTCCCCTCTCGTTGCTATGCATCACCATGATCTTGCGTGTGCGTAGGAATTTTTTTGAAATTACTACGTTCCCCAACAGTGGCATCCGAGCCAGGTTTTATGTGTTGATGTTATATGCACGAGTAGAACACAAGTGAGTTGTGGGCGATATAAGTCATACTGCTTACCAGCATGTCATACTTTGGTTCGCCGGTATTGTTGGACGAAGCGGCCCGGACCGACATTACGCGTACACTTACGCGAGACCGGTTCTCCCGACGTGCTTTGCACATAGGTGGCTTGCGGGTGACAGTTTCTCCAACTTTAGTTGAACCGAGTGTGGCTACGCCCGGTCCTTGCGAAGGTTAAAACAGCACCAACTTGACAAACTATCGTTGTGGTTTTGATGCGTAGGTAAGATTGGTTCTTGCTTAAAGCCCATAGGAGCCACGTAAAAATTGCAGCAACAAAGTAGAGGACGTCTAACTTGTTTTTGCAGGGCATGTTGTGATGTGATATGGTCAAGACATAATGCTAAATTTTATTGTATGAGATGATCATGTTTTGTAACCAAGTTATCGGCAACTGGCAGGAGCCATATGGTTGTCGCTTTATTGTATGCAATGCAATCGCGCTATAATGCTTTACTTTATCACTAAGCGGTAGCGATAGTCGTGGAAGCATAAGATTGGCGAGACGAAAACGATGCTACGATGGAGATCAAGGTGTCGCGCCGGTGACGATGGTGATCACGACGGTGCTTCGGAGATGGAGATCACAAGCACGAGATGATGATGGCCATATCATATCACTTATATTGATTGCATGTGATGTTTATCTTTTATGCATCTCATCTTGCTTTGATTGACGACAGCATTATAAGATGATCTCTCACTAAATTATCAAGAAGTGTTCTCCCTGAGTATGCACCGTTGTGAAAGTTCTTCGTGCTGAGACACCACATGATGATCGGGTGTGATAGGCTCTACGTTCAAATACAACGGCTGCAAAACAGTTGCACACGCAGAATACTCAGGTTATACTTGACGAGCCAAGCATATACAGATATGGCCTCGGAACACGGAGACCGAAAGGTCGAGCGTGAATCATATAGTAGATATGATCAACATAGTGATGTTCACCAATGAAACTACTCCATCTCACGTGATGATCGGACATGGTTTAGTTGATTTGGATCACGTCATCACTTAGAGGATTAGAGGGATGTCTTTCTAAGTGGGAGTTCTTAAGTAATATGATTAATTGAACTTTAAATTTATCATGAACTTAGTCCTGGTAGTATTTTGCAAATTATGTTGTAGATCAATAGCTCGCGTTGTTGCTTCCCTGTGTTTATTTTGATATGTTCCTAGAGAAAATTGTGTTGAAAAAATGTTAGTAGCAATGATGCAGATTGGATCCGTGATCTGAGGTTTATCCTCATTGCTGCACAGAAGAATTATGTCCTTGATGCACCGCTAGGTGACAGACCTATTGCAGGAGCAGATGCAGACATTATGAACGTTTGGCTAGCTCAATATGATGACTACTTGATAGTTTAGTGCACCATGTTTAACGGCTTAGAATCGGGACTTCAAAGATGTTTTGAACGTCATGGAACATATGAGATGTTCCAGGAGTTTTCAAGCAAATACCCGAGTTGAGAGATATGAAGTTTCCAACAAGTTCTATAGCTAAAAGATGGAGGAGAATCGCTCAACTAGTGAGCATGTGCTCAGATTGTCTGGGTACTACAATTGCTTGAATCAAGTGGGAGTTAATCTTCCAGATAAAATAGTGATTGACAGAATTCTCTAGTCACCATCACCGAGTTAGTAGAACTTCGTGATGAACTATGATATGCAAGGGATAACGGAAACAATTCCCAAGCTCTTCGTAATGCTGAAATTGACGAAGGTAGAAATCGAGAAAAAAACATCAAGTGTTGATGGTAGACAAGACCACTAGTTTCAAGAAAATGGCAGAGGGAAGAAGGGGAACTTCAAGAAGAACAGCAAGCAAGTTGCTACTCAAGTGAAGAAGCCCAAGTCTGGTCCTAAGCCTGAGACTAAGTTCTTCTACTGCAAAGGGACTGGTCACTAGAAGCGGAACTACCCCAAGTGATTGGCGGATAAGAAGGATGGCAAAGTGAACATAAGTATATTTGATATACATGTTATTGATGTGTACTTTACTAGTGTTTATAGCAACCCCTCAGTATTTGATACTAGTTCAGTTTCTAAGATTAGTAACTCGAAACGGGAGTTGCAGAATAAACAGAGACTAGTTAAGGGTGAAGTGACGATGTGTGTTGGAAGTGGTTCCAAGATTGATATGATCATCATCGCACACTCCCTATAATTTCGGGATTAGTGTTGAACCTAAATAAGTGTTATTTGGTGTTTGCGTTGAGCATGAATATGATTTGATCATGTTTATTGTAATACGGTTATTCATTTAAGTAAGAGAATAAATTGTTGTTCTGTTTACATGAATAAAACCTTATATGGTTACACACCCAATGAAAATAGTTCGTTGGATCTCGATCGTAGTTGTACACATAATCATATTATTGAAACCAAAAGATGCAAAGTTAATAATGATAGTGCAACTTATTTGTGGCACTGCCGTTTAGGTCATATTGGTGTAAAGCGGATGAAGAAACTCCATGCTGATGGGCTTTTGGAATCACTTGATTATGAATCAGTTGATGCTTAGGAACCATGCCTCATGGGCAAGATGACTAAGACTCTGTTCTTCGGAACAATGGAGCGAGCAACAGATTTGTTGGAAATCATACATAATGATGTATGTGGTCCGATGAATATTGAGGCTCGCGACAAGTATCATTATTTTCTAATCTTCACAGATGATTTGAGCAGATATGAGTATATCTACTTGATGAAACATAAGTCTGAAACATTTGAACAGTTCAAAGAATTTCAGAGTGAAGTGGAAAATCATCGTGACAAGAAAATAAAAGTTTCTACGATATGATCGCAGAGGTAAAATATTTGAGTTACGAGTTTGGCCTTCAATTAAAACAATGTGAAATAGTTTCACTACTCACGCCACCTGGAACACCATAGTGTAATGGTGTGTCCGAACGTCATAACCGTACTTTATTAGATATAGTGCGATCTATGATGTCTCTTACCGATCTACCACTATCGTTTTGGGGTTATGCATTAGAGACAGCTGCATTCACGTTAAATAGGGCACCATCTAAATCCGTTGAGACGACACCGTGTGAACTATGGTTTGGCAAGAAACCTAAGCTGTCGTTTCTTAAAGTTTGGAGTTGTGATTCTTATGTGAAAAAGTTTCATCTCGATAAGCTCAAACTCAAATCGGAGAAATATGTCTTCATAGGATACCCAAAGAAGACAGTTGCGTACACCTTCTATCACAAATCCGAAGGCAAGACATTCGTTGCTAAGAATGGATCCTTTCTAGAGAAGGAGTTTCTCTCGAAAGAAGTGAGTGGGAGGAAAGTAGAAAACTTGATAAGGTAATTGTACCTTCTCCCTTATTGGAAAATAGTTAATCACAGAAATCTGTTCCTGTGACTACTACACCAATTAGTGAGGAAGCTAATGATGATGATCATGTAACTTCAGATCAAGTTACTACCGAATCTCGTAGGTAAACCAGAGTGAGATCCGCACCAGAGTGGTACGGTAATCCTATTCTGGAGGTCATGTTACTTGACCATGACGAACCTACGAACTATGAGGAAGCGATGATGAGCCTAGATTCCGATAAATGGCTTGAGGCCATGAAATCTGAGATAGGATCCATGTATGAGAACAAAGTGTGGACTTTGGTGGACTTGCCCGAGGATCGGCAAGCCATTGATAATAAATGGATCTTCAAGAGGAAGACGGACACGGATAGTAGTGTTACTATCTACAAAGCTAGAATTGTCGCAAAAGGTTTTCGACAAGTTCAAGGTGTTGACTACGATGAGAGTTTCTCACTCGTATCTATGCTTAAGTCTGTCCGAATCATGTTAGCAATTGCCGCATTTTATGAAATATGGCAAATGGATAAACAAAACTGCATTCCTTAATGGATTTATTAAAGAAGAGTTGTATGTGATGCAACAAGATGGTTTTGTCAATCCTAAAGGTGCTAACAAAATATGCAAGCTCCAGCGATCCATTTATGGACTGGTGCAAGCATCTCGGAGTTGGAATATACGCTTTGATAACTTGATCAAAGCATATAGTTTTATACAGACTTGCGGTGAAGCCTGTATTTACAAGAAAGTGGGTGGGAGCACTACAAAATTTCTGATAAGTATATGTGAATGACATATTCTTGATCAGAAATAATGTAGAATTATTCTGCAAAGCATAAAGGAGTGTTTGAAAGAAGTTTTTCAAAGAAAGACCTCGGTGAAGCTGCTTACATATTGAGTATCAAGATCTATAGAGATAGATCAAGACGCTTGATAAGTTTTTTCAATGAATACATACCTTGACAAGATTTTGATGTAGTTCAAAATGGAACAGTCAAAGAAAAAGTTTCTTGCCTGTGTTACAAGGTGTGAAGTTGAGTAAGACTCAAAGCCCGACCACGGCAGAAGATAGAAAGAG
Organism: Triticum aestivum; assembly: GCF_018294505.1. Classification (NCBI taxonomy): domain Eukaryota; kingdom Viridiplantae; phylum Streptophyta; class Magnoliopsida; order Poales; family Poaceae; genus Triticum; species Triticum aestivum. The sequence continues at coordinate 709,172,324 of NC_057806.1, forward strand.
AATGAAAGTCATTCCCTATGCCTCAGTAATAGGTTCTATAAAGTATGCCATGCTGTGTACCAGATCTATTGTATACCATACACTGTGTTAAGAGAGGGAGTACAATAGTGATCTAAGAGTAGATCAATGGACAGCGGTCAAAATTATCCTTACTGGAATAAGGATATGTTTCTCGATTACGGAGGTGACAAAAGGTTCGTCGTAAAGGGTTACATCGATGCAAGTTTTGACACTGATCCAGATGACTCTAAGTCTCAATCTGGATACATATTGAAAGTGGGAGCAATTAGCTAAAGTAGCTCCATGTAGAGTATTGTTGACATAGAAATTTGCAAAATACTTACGGATCTGAATATGACAGACCAGTTGACTAAAATTATCTCACAAGCAAACATGATCACACCTTAGTACTCTTTGGGTGTTAATCACATAGCGATGTGAACTAGATTACTGACTCTAGTAAACCCTTTTGCTATTGGTCACATATCAATGTGAACTATGGGTGTTAATCACATGGTGATGTGAACTATTGCTGTTAAATCACATGGCGATGTGAACTAGATTATTGACTCTAGTGCAAGTGGGAGACTGAAGGAAATATGCCCTAGAGGCAATAATAAAGTTATTATTTATTTCCTTATTTCATGATAAATGTTTATTATTCATGCTAGAATTGTATTAACCGGAAACATAATACATGTGTGAATACATAGACAAACAGAGTGTGCCTAGTATGCCTCTACTTGACTAGCTCGTTAATCAAAGATGGTTATGTTTCCTAACCATGGACAAAGAGTTGTTATTTGATTAACGGGATCACATCATTAGTTGAATGATCTAATTGACATGATCCATTCCATTAGCTTAGCACCCGATCGTTTAGTATGTTGCTATTGCTTTCTTCATGACTTATACATGTTCCTATGACTATGATATTATGCAACTCCCGTTTGCCGGAGGAACACTTTGTGTGCTACCAAACGTCACAACATAACTGGGTGATTATAAAGGAGCTCTACAGGTGTCTCCAAAGGTACATGTTGGGTTGGCGTATTTCGAGATTAGGATTTGTCACTCCGAATGTCGGAGAGGTATCTCTGGGCCCTCTTGGTAATGCACATCACTTAAGCCTTGCAAGCATTGCAACTAATGAGTTAGTTGCGGGATGATGTATTACGGAACGAGTAAAGAGACTTGCCAGTAACGAGATTGAACTAGGTATTGGATACCGACGATCGAATCTCGGGCAAGTAACATACCGATGACAAAGGGAACAACGTATGTTGTTATGCGGTCTGACCGATAAAAGATCTTCGTAGAATATGTAGGAACCAATATGGGCATCCAGGTCCCGCTATTGGTTATTGACCGGAGACGTGTCTCGGTCATGTCTACATTGTTCTCGAGCCCGTAGGGTCCGCACGCTTAAGGTTTCGATGACAGTTATATTATGAGTTTATACTTTTTGATGTACCGAAGGTTGTTCGGAGTCCCAGATGAGATCACGGACATGACGAGGAGTCTCGAAATGGTCGAGACATAAAGATGGATATATTGGAAGCCTATGTTTGGATATCGGAAGTGTTCCGGGTGAAATCAGGATTTTACTGGAGTACCGGGAGGTTACCGGAACCCCCCGGGAGCTATATGGGCCTTAGTGGGCCTTAGTAGAAGAAGGAGAGGGGGGGCCGGCGCCCCCCTCCTCTCTCTCTCTTTTCCCACCTCGCGAATCCTATTCCAACTAGGAAAGGGGGGAGTCCTACTCCCAGAGGGAGTAGGACTCCTCCTAGCGCGCCCTATGATGGCCGGCCGGCCTCCCCCTCTTGAACCTTTATATACGGAGGCAGGGGCACCCCATAGAGACACAAGTTGATCCACGTGATCATATTATTAGCTGTGTGCGGTGCCCCCTTCCACCATAGTCCTCGATAATATTGTAGCGGTGCTTAGGCGAAGCCCTGCGACAGTAGTACATCAAGATCGTCACCACGCCGTCGTGCTGACGAAACTCTTCCCCGACACTTTGCTGGATCGGAGTCCGGGGATCGTCATCGAGCTGAACGTGTGCTAGAACTCAGATGTGCCGTAGTTTCGGTGCTTGATCGGTCGGGCCGTGAAGACGTACGACTACATCAACCGCGTTGTGCTAACGCTTCCGCTGTCGATCTACAAGGGTACATAGATCACACTCTCCCCTCTCGTTGCTATGCATCACCATGATCTTGCGTGTGCGTAGGAATTTTTTTGAAATTACTACGTTCCCCAACAGGGGGGCCACGCCCCGGAGACGCGTCCCGCCTCTTCGGACATGCCACCACACCACCCCGCATGTATGAGGGCCCGGTGCGACGC
>NC_057806.1:709175019-709177599 GCF_018294505.1 Triticum aestivum
CTAGCCCTTTGACTTTGCACGGACAGGCTTTGACCAGTGGACCTCCCCACCCGGTTGTGTTAGGTCAGCCCATAGGAACACTTTGGAGCAACATCCGGGCCAGACCCACAGCAAGATCCCCTCCGTGTAGACCCGACGCGTCCGTTTCCCCCCTCCAAGTGCCAGCGGCGGCGCCCTCCGTGAGGGGGGGCACACACCGGACTCGCGTGTCAGGCGTTTGCAACCGCCACAACACTTCCAGACTTGTGAGAGGCCGCCTACGCAAGATTTGGCGGCATGCTAGCCCCCGGAGGCCGTCGGCCACAGCCGTAGACATGCGAAGGGCAATCCGCGTAGAGGGAATTTTTCGGATACTTCTCCATCACCAAAAATTATGAAAAAATACCATCGTTCCTATAGCACATGTGCCCACGTCGTGCAAAAAACTCATGATTTTATCGCGCTCCGAGTATTTAGTAATATTGACGCCGCATCGTTACCGCAGAATGTCTACTACCGTGTCATCGTCATCCGTGACGGGGGGCCACGCCCCGGAGACGCGTCCCGCCTCTTCGGACGTGCCACCACACCACCCCGCAAATATGAGGGCCCGGTGCGACGCTCCGGTGGCATTGCTACCCCCAGTGCCCCCGTCCCGCCTAACCCTGTAGCGTTTGACCACGGGATCTAGCCCTTTGACTTTGCACAGATGGGCTTTGACCAGTGGACCTCCCCACCCGGTTGTGTTAGGTTAGCCCATAGGAACACTTTGGAGCAACATCCGGGCCCGACCCATAGCAAGATCCCCTCCGTGTAGACCCGACGCGTCCGTTTCCCCCCTCCAAGTGCTGGTGGCGGCGCCGTCCGTGAGGGGGGGCACACCCCGGACACGTGTGCCGGGCGTTTGCAACCGCCACAATACTTCCAGACTTGTGAGAGCCGCCTACGCAAGATTTGGCGGCATGCTAGCCCCCGAAGGCCGCCGGCCACAGTCGTAGACGCGCGAAGGGCAATCTGCGTAGAGGGAATTTTTCGTTTACTTCTCCATCACCAAAAATTATGAAAAAATACCATCGTTCCTATAGCACATGTGCCCATGTCGTGCAAAAAAACTCATGATTTTATCGCGCTCCGAGTATTTAGTAATATTGACGCCGCATCGTTACCGCAGAACGTCTACTACCGTGTCATCGCCGTCCGTGAGGGGGGGGCACGCCCCGGAGACACGTACCGCCTCTTCGGACGTGCCACCACACCACCCCGCATGTATGAAGGCCCGGTGCGATGCTCCGGTGAAATTGCTACCCCCCCCCCCCCAGTGCCCCCGTCCCGCCTAACCCTATAGCGTTTGACCACGGGATCTAGCCCTTCGACTTTGCACGGACGGGCTTTAACCAGTGGACCTCCCCACCCGGTTGTGTTAAGTCAGCCCATAGGAACACTTTGGAGCAACATCCGGGCCAAACCCACAGCAAGATCCCCTCCGTGTAGACCCGAGCGTCCGTTTTCCCCCTCCAGGTGCCGGCGGCAATGCCGTCCTTGAGGGGGGGCACACCCCGGACACGCTTGTCGGGCGTTTGCAACCGCCACAACACTTCCAGACTAGTGAGAGGACGCCTACGCAAGATTTGGCGGCATGCTAGCCCCGGACGCCGCCGGTCAGAGCCATAGACGCGCGAAGGGCAATCTGCGTAGAGGGCATTTTTCAGATACTTCTCCATCACCAAAAATTATGAAAAAATACCATCGTTCCTATAGCATATGTGCCCACGTCGTGCAAAAAACTCATGTTTTTATCACGCTCCGAGTATTTAGTAATATTGACACCGCATCGTTATCGCAGAACGTCTACTACCGTGTCATCGCCGTCCTTGAGGGGGGGGGGCACGCCCCGGAGACGCGTCTCGCCTCTTCGGACATGCCACCACACCACCCCGCATGTATGAGGGCCCGGTGCGACGCTCCGATGGCATTGCTACCCCCTAGTGCCCCCGTCCCGCCTAACCCTGTAGTGTTTGACCACAGGATCTAGCCCTTTGACTTTGCACGGACGGGCTTTGACCAGTGGACCTCCCCACCCGGTTGTGTTAGTTCAGCCCATAGGAACACTTTGGAGCAACATCCGGGCCAGACCCATAGCAAGATCCCCTCCAGGTGCCGGCGGCGGCGCCATCCGTGATGGGGGGGCACACCCCGGACACGCGTGCCGGGCGTTTGCAACCGCCACAACACTTCCAGACTTGTGAGAGGCCGCCTACGCAAGATTTGGCGGCATGCTAGCCCTGGAGGCCGCCGGCCACAGCCGTAGACGCGCGAAGGGCATTCCGCGTAGAGGGAATTTTTCGGATACTTCTCCATCACCAAAAATTATGAAAAAATACCATCGTTCCTATAGCACATGTGGCCACGTCGTGCAAAAAAACTCATGATTTTATCGTGCTCCGAGTATTTAGTAATATTGACGCCGCATCGTTACCGCAAAACGTCTACTACCGTGTCATCGGCGTCCGTGAGGGGGGGCCACGCCCCGGAGAGGCGTCCCGCCTCTTCGGACATGCCACCACACCACCCCGCATGTATGAGGGCCCGGTGCGACGCTCC
>NC_057806.1:709177827-709180441 GCF_018294505.1 Triticum aestivum
TGTAGCGTTTGACCACGGGATCTAGCCCTTTGACTTTGCATGGACTGGATTTGACCAGTGGACGTCCCCACCCGGTTGTGTTAGGTCAGCCCATATGAACACTTTGGAGCAACATCCGGGCCAGACCCACAGCAAGATCCCCTCCGTGTAGACCCGACGCATCTGTTTTCCCCCCTCCAGGTGCCCGCGGGGGCGCCGTCCGTGAGGGGGGGGGCACACCCCGGACACGCGTGCCGGGCGTTTGCAACCGCCACAACACTTCCAGACTTGTGAGAGGCCGCCTACACAAGATTTGGCGGCATGCTAGCCCCCGGAGGCCGCCGGCCACAGCCGTAGACGTGCGAAGGGCAATCTGCGTAGAGGGAATTTTTCGGATACTTCTCCATCACCAAAAATTATGAAAAAATACCATCGTTCCTATAGCACATGTGCCCATGTTGTGAAAAAAACTCATGATTTTATCGCGCTCCGAGTATTTAGTAATATTGACGCCGCATCGTTACCGCAGAACGTCTACTACCATGTCATCGCCGTCCGTGAGGGGGGCCACGCCTCGGAGACGCGTCCCGCCTCTTCGGACATGCCACCACACCAACACGCATGTATGAGGGCCCGGTGCGATGCTCCGCCTAACCCTGTAGCGTTTGACCACATGATCTAGCCCTTTGACTTTGCACGGACGGGCTTTGACCCATGGACCTTCCCACCCGGTTGTGTTAGGTCAGCCCATAGGAACACTTTGGAGCAATATCCAGGCCAGACCCATAGCAAGATCCCCTCCGTGTAGACCCGACGTGTCCGTTTCCCCCCTCCAGGTGCCGGCGGCGGCGCCATCCGTGAGGGGGGGCACACCCCGGACACGCGTGCCGGGCGTTTGCATCCGCCACAACACTTCCAGACTTGTGAGAGGCCGCCTACGCAAGATTTGGCGGCATGCTAGCCCCCGGAGGCCGCCGGCCACAGCCGTAGACGCGCGAAGGGCAATCCGCGTAGAGGGAATTTTTCGGATACTTCTCCATCACCAAACATTCTGAAAAAAATACCATCGTTCCTATAGCACATGTGCCCATGTCGTGCAAAAAACTCATGATTTTATCGCGCTCCGAGTATTTAGTAATATTGACGCCGCATCGCTACCGCAGAACGTCTACTACCGTGTCATCGCCGTCCGTGAGGGGGGGCCACTCCCCGGAGACGCGTCCCGCCTCTTCGGACATGCCACCACACCACCCCGCATGTATGAGGGCCTGATGTGACGCTCCTGTGGCATTGCTACCCCCCAGTGCCCCCGTCCCGCCTAACCCTGTAGCGTTTGACCACAGGATCTAGCCCTTTGACTTTGCACGGACGGGCTTTGACCAGTGGACCTCCCCACCCGGTTGTGTTAGGTCAGCCCATAGGAACACTTTGGAGCAACATCCGGGCCAGACCCACACCAAGATCCCCTCCGTGTAGACCCGACGCGTCCGTTTCCCCCCTCCAGGTGCCAGCGGCGGCGCCGTCTGTGAGGGGGGGCACACCTCGGACACGCGTGCCGGGCGTTTGCAACCGCCACAAGACTTCCAGACTTGTGAGAGGCCGCCTACGCAAGATTTGGCGGCATGCTAGCCCCCGGAGGCCGCCGGCCAGAGCCGTAGACGCGCGAAGGGCAATCCGCGTAGAGGGAATTTTTTGGATACTTCTCCATCACCAAAAATTATTGAAAAAATACCATCATTCCTATAGCACATGTTCCCAAGTCGTGAAAAAACTCATGATTTTATCGCGCTCCGAGTATTTAGTAATATTGATGCCGCATCGTTACCACAGAACGTCTACTACCGTGTCATCGCCGTCCGTGAGGGGGGGCCACGCCCGGGAGACGCGTCCCGCCTCTTCGGACATGCCACCACACCACACCACCCCGCATGTATGAGGGCCCGATGTGACGCTCCAGTGGCATTGCTACCCCCCAGTGCCCCCGTCCCGCCTAACCCTATAGCGTTTGACAACGGGATCTAGCCCTTTGACTTTGCACGGACGGGCTTTGACCAGTGGACCTCCCCACCCGGTTGTGTTAGGTCAGCCCATAGGAACACTTTGGAGCAACATCCGGGGCAGACCCACAGCAAGATCCCCTCCGTGTAGACCCGACGCGTCCGTTTCGCCCCTCCAGGTGCCGGCGGCGGCGCCGTCCGTGAGGGGGGGCACACCCCGGACACGCATGCCGGGCGTTTGCAACCGCCACAAGACTTCCAGACTTGTGAGAGGCCGCCTACGCAAGATTTGGTGGCATGCTAGCCCCGGAGGCCGCCGGCCACAGCCGTACACGCGCGAAGGGCATTCCGCATAGAGGGAATTTTTCGGATACTTCTCCATCACCAAAAATTATGAAAAAATACCATCATTCCTATAGCATATGTGCCCACGTCGTGCAAAAAAACTCATGATTTTATCGCGCGCTCCGAGTATTTAGTAATATTGACGCCGCATCATTACCGCAGAACGTCTACTACCATGTCATCGGCGTCCGTGAGGGGGGGCCACGCCCCGGAGATGCATCCCGCCTCTTCGGACATGCCACCACACCACCCCGCATGTATGAGGGCCCGGTGCGACGCTCCGGTGGCATTGC
>NC_057806.1:709180735-709182713 GCF_018294505.1 Triticum aestivum
CCCGTCCCGCCTAACCCTGTAGCGTTTGACCACAGGATCTAGCCCTTTGACTTTGCATGGACGGGATTTGACCAGTGGATGTCCCCACCCGGTTGTGTCCGGTCAGCCCATATGAACACTTTGGAGCAACATCCGGGCCAGACCCACAGCAAGATCCCCTCCGTGTAGACCCGACGCGTCTGTTTCCCCCCTCCAGGTGCCGGCGGCGGCGCCGTCCATGAGGGGGGGGGCACACCCCGGACTCGCGTGCGGGGCGTTTGCAACCGCCACAACACTTCCAGACTTGTGAGAGGCCGCCTACACAAGATTTGGCGGCATGCTAGCCCCCGGAGGCCGCCGGCCACAGCCGTAGACGCGCGAAGGGAAATTCGCGTAGAGGGAATTTTTGGGATACTTCTCCATCACCAAAAATTATGAAAAAATACCATTGTTCCTATAGCACATGTGCCCACGTCGTGAAAAAAACTCATAATTTTATCGTGCTCCGAGTATTTAGTAATATTGACGCCGCATCGTTACCGCAGAACGTCTACTACCATGTCATCGCTGTCCGTGAGGGGGGCCATGCCCCGGAGACGCGTCCCGCCTCTTCGTACATGCCACCACACCACCACGCATGTATGAGGGCCCGGTGCGATGCTCCGGTGGCATTGCTACCCCCCCAGTGCCCCCGTCCCGCCTAACCATGTAGCGTTTGACCACGGGATCTAGCCCTTTGACTTTGCACGGACGGGCTTTGACCAGTGGACCTCCCCACCCGGTTGTGTTAGGTCAGCCCATAGGAACACTTTGGAGCAACATCCGGGCCAGACCCACAGCAAGATCCCCTCCGTGTAGACCCGACGCGTCCGTTTCCCCCCTCCAGGTGCCGGCGGCGGCGCCGTCCGTGAGGGGGGGGCACACCCCGGACACGCGTACCGGGCGTTTGCAACCGCCACAATACTTCCAGACTTGTGAGAGCCGCCTACGCAAGATTTGGCGGCATGCTAGCCCCCGGAGGCCGCAGGCCACAGCCGTAGACGCGCGAAGGGCAATCCGCGTAGAGGGAATTTTTCGGATACTTCTCCATCACCAAAAATTATGAAAAAATACCATCGTTCCTATAGCACATGTGCCCACGTCGTGAAAAAAAACTCATGATTTTATCGTGCTCCGAGTATTTAGTAATATTGACGCCGCATCGTTACCGCAGAACGTCTACTACCGTGTCATCACCATCCGTGAGGGGGGGCCACGCCCCGGAGACGCGTCCCGCCTCTTCGGACATGCCACCACACCACCCCGCATGTATGAGGGCCCGATGTGACGCTCCGGTGGCATTGCTACCCCCCAGTGCCCCCGTCCCGCCTAACCCTGTAGCGTTTGACCACGGGATCTAGCCCTTTGACTTTGCACGGACGGGCTTTGACCAGTGGACCTCCCCACCCGGTTGTGTTAGGTCAGCCCATAGGAACACTTTGGAGCAACATCCGGGCCAGACCCACAGCAAGATCCCCTCCGTGTAGACCCGACGCGTCCGTTTCCCCCCTCCAAGTGCCGGCGGCGGCGCCGTCCGTGAGGGGGGGCACACCCCGGACACGCGTGCCGGGCGTTTGCAACTGCCACAAGACTTCCAGACTTGTGAGAGGCCGCCTACGCTAGATTTGGCGGCATGCTAGCCCCCGGAGGCCGCTGGCCACACCCGTAGATGCGCGAAGGGCAATCCGCGTAGAGGGAATTTTTCGGATACTTCTCCATCACCAAAAATTATGAAAAAAATACCATCGTTCCTATAGCACATGTGCCCACGTCGTGCAAAAAAAAACTCATGATTTTATCGCGCTCCGAGTATTTAGTAATATTGACGCCGCATCGTTACCGCAGAATGTCTACTACCTTGTCATCGTCATCCGTGAGGGGGGGCCACGCCCCGGAGACGCGTCCCGCCTCTTCGGACATGCCACCACACCACCCCGCATGTATGAGGGCCCGGTGCGAT
>NC_057806.1:709182995-709185638 GCF_018294505.1 Triticum aestivum
CTAACCCTGTAGCGTTTGACCATGGGATCTAGCCCTTTGACTTTGCACAGACGGGCTTTGACCAGTGGACCTCCCCACCCGGTTGTGTTAGGTCAGCCCATAGGAACACTTTGGAGCAACATCCGGGCTAGACCCACAGCAAGATCCCCTCCGTGTAGACCCGACGCGTCCGTTTCCCCCTCCAGGTGCCGGCGGCGGCGCCGTCCGTGAAGGGGGCACACCCCGGACACGTGTGCCGGGCGTTTGCAACCGCCACAATACTTCCAGACTTGTGAGAGCCGCCTACGCAAGATCTGGCGGCATGCTAGCCCCCGAAGGCCGCCGGCCACAGCCATAGACGCGCGAAGGGCAATCCGCGTAGAGGGAATTTTTCGGATACTTCTCCATCACCAAAAATTATGAAAAAATACCATCGTTCCTATAGCACATGTGCCCATGTCATGCAAAAAAACTCATGATTATATCGCGCTCCGAGTATTTAGTAATATTGACGCCGCATCGTTACCGCAGAACGTCTACTACCGTGTCATCGGCGTCCGTGAGGGGGGGCCACGCCCCGGAGATGCGTCCCGCCTCTTCGGACATGCCACCACACCACCCCGCATGTATGAGGGCCTGGTGCGACGCTCTGGTGGCATTGCTACCCCTCCCCCCTAGTGCCCACGTCCCGCCTAACCCTGTAGCGTTTGACCACAGGATCTAGCCCTTTGACTTTGCACGGACGGGATTTGACCAGTGGACGTCCCCACCCGGTTATTTTAGGTTAGCCCATATGAACACTTTGGAGCAACATCCGGGCCAGACCCACAGCAAGATCCCCTCCATGTAGACCCGACGCGTTCGTTTCCCCCCTCAAGGTGCCGGCGGCGGCGCCGTCCGTGAGGGGAGGGGGCACACCCCGGACACGCGTGCCGGGCGTTTGCAACCGCCACAACACTTCCAGACTTGTGAGAGGCCGCCTACACAAGATTTGGCGGCATGCTAGCCCCCGGAGGCCGCCGGCCAAAGCCGTAGACGCGCGAAGGGAAATCCGCGTAGAGGGAATTTTTCGGATACTTCTCCATCACCAAAAATTATGAAAAAATACCATCGTTCCTATAGCACATGTGCCCACGTCGTAAAAAAAACTCATGATTTTATCGTGCTCCGAGTATTTAGTAATATTGACGCCGCATCGTTACCGAAGAACGTCTACTACCATGTCATCGCCGTCCATGAGGGGGGCCACGCCCCGGAGACGTGTCCCGCCTCTTCGGACATGCCACCACACCACCATGCATGTATGAGGGCCCGGTGCGACGCTCCGGTGGCATTGCTACCCCCCCCCAGTGCCCCCGTCCCGCCTAACCCTCTAGCGTTTGACCACGGGATCTAGCCCTTTGACTTTGCACGAACGGGCTTTGACCAGTGGACCTCCCCACCCGATTGTGTTAGGTCAGCCCATAGGAACACTTTGGAGCAACATCCGGGCCAGACCCATAGCAAGATCCCCTCCTTGTAGACCCGACGCGTCCGTTTCCCCCCTCCAGGTGCCGGCGGCGGCGCCGTCCGTGAGGGGGGCACACCCCGGACACGCGTGCCGGGCGTTTGCAACCGCCACAACAGTTCCAGACTTGTGAGAGGCCGCCTACGCAAGATTTGGCGGCATGCTAGCCCCCGGAGGCCGGCGGCCACAGCCGTAGACGCGCGAAGGGCAATCCGCGTAGAGGGAATTTTTCGGATACTTCTGCATCACCAAACATTCTGAAAAATACCATCGTCCCTATAGCACATGTGCCCATGTCGTGCAAAAAACTCATGATTTTATCGCGCTCCGAGTATTCAGTAATATTGACGCCGCATCGTTAGCGCAGAACGTCTACTACCGTGTCATCGCCGTCCGTGAGGGGGGCCACGCCCCGGAGACGCGTCGCGCCTCTTCGGACATGCCACCACACCACCCCGCATGTATGAGGGCCCGGTGCGACGCTCCAGTGGCATTGCTACCCCCCCCCCTAATGCCCCCGTCCCGCCTAACCCTGTAGAGTTTGACCACGGGATGTGGCCCTTTGATTTTGCACAGACGGGCTTTGACCAGTGGACCTCCCCACCCGGTTGTGTTAGGTCAGCCCATTGGAACACTTTGGAGCAACATCCGGGCTAGACCCACAGCAAGATCCCCTCCGTGTAGACTCGACGCGTCCGTTTCCCCCCTCCAGGTGCCGGCGGCGGCGCCGTCCGTGAGGGGGGCACACCCCGAACACGTGTGCCGGGCGTTTGCAACCACCACAATACTTCCAGACTTGTGAGAGCCGCCTACGCAAGATTTGGCGGCATGCTAGCCCCCGAAAGCCGCCGGCCACAGCCGTAGACGCGCGAAGGGCAATCCGCGTAGAGGGACTTTTTCGGATACTTCTCCATCACCAAAAATTATGTAAAAAATTCCATCGTTCCTATAGCACATGTGCCCATGTCATGCAAAAAAACTCATGATTTTATCGCGCTCCGACTATTTAGTAATATTGACGCCGCATTGTTACCGCAGAACGTCTACTACCGTGTCATCGGCGTCCGTGAGGGGGGGCCACGCCCCGGAGATGCGTCCCGCCTCTTCGGACATGCCACCACACCACCCCGCATGTATGAGGGCCCGGTGCGACGCTC
>NC_057806.1:709185892-709189872 GCF_018294505.1 Triticum aestivum
AGTGCCCCCGTCCCGCCTAACCCTGTAGCGTTTGACCACAGGATCTAGCCCTTTGACTTTGCACGGACGGGATTTGACTAGTGGACGTCCCCACCCGGTTATGTTAGGTCAGCCCATATGAACACTTTGGAGCAACATCCGGGCCAGACCCACAGCAAGATCCCCTCCGTGTAGACCCGACGCGTCCGTTTCCCCCCTCCAGGTGCCGGCGACGGCGCCGTCCGTGAGGGGGGGGGGCACACCCCGGACACGCGTGCTGGGCGTTTGCAACCGCCACAACAATTCCAGACTTGTGAGAGGCCGCCTACACAAGATTTGGCGGCATGCTAGCCCCCGGAGGCCGCCGGCCACAGTCGTAGACGCGCGAAGGGAAATCCGCGTAGAGGGAATTTTTCGGATACTTCTCCATCACCAAAAATTATGAAAAAATACCATCGTTCCTATAGCACATGTGCCCACATCGTGAAAAAAACTCATGATTTTATCGTGCTCCGAATATTTAGTAATATTAACGCCGCATTGTTACCGCAGAAGGTCTACTACCATGTCATCGCCGTCCGTGAGGGGGGCCACGCCCCGGAGATGCGTCCCGCCTCTTCGGACATGCCACCACACCACCAAGCATGTATGAGGGCCCGGTGCGACGCTCCGGTGGCATTGCTACCCCCCCCCAGTGCCCCCGTCCCGCCTAACCCTGTAGAGTTTGACCACAGTATCTAGCCCTTTGACTTTGCACGGACGGGCTTTGACCAGTGGACCTCCCCACCTGGTTGTGTTAGGTCAGCCCATAGGCACACTTTGGAGCAACATCCGTGCCAGACCCATAGCAAGATCCCCTCCGTGTAGACCCGACGCGTCCGTTTCCCCCCTCCAGGTGCCAGCGGCGGCGCCGTCCGTGAGGGGGGGCACACCCCGGACACGAGTGCTGGGCGTTTGCAACCGCCACAACACTTCCAGACTTGTGAGAGGCTGCGTACGCAAGATTTGGTGGCATGCTAGCCCCGGAGGCCGCCATCCACAGCCATAGACGCACGAAGGGCATTCCGCATAGAGGGAATTTTTCGGATACTTCTCCATTACCAAAAATTATGAAAAAATACCATCGTTCCTATAGCACATGTGCCCACGTCATGCAAAAAAACTCATGATTTTATCGCGCTCCGAGTATTTAGTAATATTGACGCCGCATCGTTACCGCAGAACGTCTACTACCGTGTCATCGGCGTCCGTGAGGGGGGCACGCCCCGGAGATGCGTCCCGCCTCTTCGGACATGCCACCACACCACCCCGCATGTATGAGGGCCCGGTGCGATGCTCCGATGGCATTGCTACCCCCCCCCCCCAGTGCCCCCGTCCCGCCTAACCCTGTAGCGTTTGACCACAGGATCTAGCCCTTTGACTTTGCACGGACGGGATTTTACCAGTGGACGTCCCCACCCGGTTGTGTTAGGTCAGCCCATATGAACACTTTGGAGCAACATCCGGGCCAGACCCACAGCAAGATCCCCTCCGTGTAGACCCGACGCGTCCGTTTCCCCCCTCCAGGTGCCGGCGGCGGCGCCGTCCGTGAGGGGGGGGCACACCCCGGACACGCGTGTCGGGCGTTTGCAACCGCCACAACACTTCCAGGCTTGTGAGAGGCCGCCTACACAAGATTTGGCGGCATGCTAGCCCCCGGAGGCCGCCGGCCACAGCCGTAGACGCGCGAAGGGCAATCCGCGTAGAGGGAATTTTTCGGATACTTCTCCATCACCAAACGTTCTGAAAAAATACCATCGTTCCTATAGCACATGTGCCCATGTCGTGCAAAAAACTCATGATTTTATCGCGCTCCGAGTATTTAGTAATATTGACGTCGCATCGTTACCGCAGAACGTCTACTACCGTGTCATCACCGTCCGTGAGGGGGGGCCACGCCCCGGAGACGCGTCCCGCCTCTTCGGACATGCCACCACACCACCCCGCATGTATGAGGGCCCGATGTGACACTCCGGTGGCATTGCTACCCCCAGTGCCCCCGTCCCGCCTAACCCTGTAGCGTTTGACCACGGGATCTAGCCCTTTGACTTTGCACGGACGGGCTTTGACCAGTGGACCTCCCCACCCGGTTGTGTTAGGTCAGCCCATAGGAACACTTTGGAGCAACATCCGGGCCAGACCCACAGCAAGATCCCCTCCGTGTAGACCCGACGCGTCCGTTTCCCCCCTCCAGGTGCCGGCGGTGGCGCCGTCCGTGAGGGGGGGCACACCCCGGAAAGGCGTGCCGGGCGTTTGCAACCGCCACAAGACTTCCAGACTTGTGAGAGGCCGCCTACGCTAGATTTGGCGGCATGCTAGCCCCCGGAGGCCGCCGGCCACACCCGTAGACGCGCGAAGGGCAATCTTGGTAGATGGAATTTTTCGGATACTTCTCCATCACCAAAAATTATGAAAAAATACCATCGTTCCTATAGCACATGTGCCCACGTCGTGCAAAAAACTCATGATTTTATCGCGCTCCGAGTATTTAGTAATATTGACGCCGCATCGCTACCGCAGAACGTCTACTACCGTGTCATCGCCGTCCGTGAGGGGGGGCCACGCCCCGGAGACGCGTCCCGCCTCTTCGGACATGCCACCACACCACCCCGCATGTATGAGGGCCCGATGTGACGCTCCGGTGGCATTGCTACCCCCCAGTGCCCCCGTACCGCCTAACCCTGTAGCGTTTGACCACAGGATCTAGCCCTTTGACTTTGCACGGACGGGCTTTGACCAGTGGACCTCCCCACCCGGTTGCGTTAGGTCAGCCCATAGGAACACTTTGGAGCAACATCCAGGCCAGACCCACAGCAAGATCCCCTCCGTGTAGACCCGACGCGTCCGTTTCCCCCCTCCAGGTGCCAGCGGCGGCGCCGTCTGTGAGGGGGGGCACACCTCGGACACGCGTGCCGGGCGTTTGCAACCGCCACAAGACTTCCAGACTTGTGAGAGGCCGCCTACGCAAGATTTGGCGGCATGCTAGCCCCCGGAGGCCGCCGGCCAGAGCCGTAGACGCGCGAAGGGCAATCCGCATAGAGGGAATTTTTTGGATACTTCTCCATCACCAAAAATTATTGAAAAAATACCATCGTTCCTATAGCACATGTGCCCAAGTCATGAAAAAAACTCATGATTTTATCGCGCTACGAGTATTTAGTAATATTGATGCCGCATCATTAACGCAGAACGTCTACTACCGTGTCATCGCCGTCCGTGAGGGGGGCCACGCCCCGGAGACGCGTCCCGCCTCTTCGGACATGCCACCACACCACACCACCCCGAATGTATGAGGGCCCGATGTGACGCTCCAGTGGCATTGCTACCCCCAGTGCCCCCGTCCCGCCTAACCCTATAGCGTTTGACCACGGGATCTAGCCCTTTGACTTTGCACGGACGGGCTTTGACCAGTGGACCTCCCCACCCGGTTGTGTTAGGTCAGCCCATAGGAACACTTTGGAGCAACATCCGGGCCAGACCCACAGCAAGATCCCCTCCGTGTAGACCCGACGCGTCCGTTTCGCCCCTCCAGGTGCCGGCGGCGGCGCCGTCTGTGAGGGGGGGCACACCCCGGACACGCATGCCGGGCGTTTGCAACCGCCACAACACTTCCAGACTTGTGAGAGGCCGCCTACGCAAGATTTGGCGGCATGCTAGCCCCGGAGGCCGCCGGCCACAGCCGTACACGCGCGAATGGCATTCCGCGTAGAGGGAATTTTTCAGATACTTCTCCATCACCAAAAATTATGAAAAAATACCATCGTTCCTATAGCACATGTGCCCACGTCGTGCAAAAAACTCATGATTTTATCGCGCTCCGAGTATTTAGTAATATTGACGCCGCATCATTACCACAGAACGTCTACTACCATGTCATCAGCGTCCGTGAGGGGGGGGGCCACGCCCCGGAGACGCGTCCCGCCTCTTCGTACATGCCACCACACCACCACGCATGTATGAGG
>NC_057806.1:709190296-709195515 GCF_018294505.1 Triticum aestivum
GTGCCCCCGTCCCGCCTAACCCTGTAGCGTTTGACCACGGGATCTAGCCCTTTGACTTTGCACGGACGGGCTCTGACTAGTGGACCTCCCCACCCGGTTGTGTTAAGTCAGCCCATAGGAACACTTTGGAGCAACATCCGGGCCAGACCCACAGCAAGATCCCCTCCGTGTAGACCCGACGCGTCCGTTTCCCCCCTCCAGGTGCCGGCGGCGGCGCCGTCCGTGAGGGGGGGCACACCCCGGACACGCGTGCCGGGCGTTTGCAACCGCCACGATACTTCCAGACTTGTGAGAGCCGCCTACGCAAGATTTGGCGGCATGCTAGCCCCCGGAGGCCGCCGGCCACAGCCGTAGACGCGCGAAGGGCAATCCGCGTAGAGGGAATTTTTCGGATACTTCTCCATCACCAAAAATTATGAAAAAATACCATCGTTCCTATAGCACATGTGCCCACGTCGTGAAAAAAAACTCATGATTTTATCGTGCTCCGAGTATTTAGTAATATTGACGCCGCATCGTTACCGCAGAACGTCTACTACCGTGTCATCACCGTCCGTGAGGGGGGGCCACGCCCCGGAGACGCGTCCCGCCTCTTCGGACATGCCACCACACCACCCCGCATGTATGAGGGCCCGATGTGACGCTCCGGTGGCATTGCTACCCCCAGTGCCCCCGTCCCGCCTAACCCTGTAGCGTTTGACCACGGGATCTAGCCCTTTGACTTTGCACGGACGGGCTTTGACCCGTGGACCTCCCCACCCGGTTGTGTTAGGTCAGCCCATAGGAACACTTTGGAGCAACATCCGGGCGAGACCCACAGCAAGATCCCCTTCGTGTAGACCCGACGCGTCCGTTTCCCCCCTCCAGGTGCCGGCGGCGGCGCCGTCCGTGAGGGGGGGCACACCCCGGACACGCGTGCCGGGCGTTTGCAACTGCCACAAGACTTCCAGACTTGTGAGAGGCCGCCTACGCTAGATTTGGCGGCATGCTAGCCCCCGGAGGCCGCCGGCCACACCCGTAGATGCGCGAAGGGCAATCCGCGTAGAGGGAATTTTTCGGATACTTCTCCATCACCAAAAATTATGAAAAAATACCATCGTTCCTATAGCACATGTGCCCACATCGTGCAAAAAAAACTCATGATTTTATCGCGCTCCGATTATTTAGTAATATTGACGCCGCATCGTTACCGCAGAATGTCTACTACCGTGTCATCGTCATCCGTGAGGGGGGGCCACGCCCCGGAGACGCGTCCCGCCTCTTCGGACATGCCACCACACCACCCCGCATGTATGAGGGCCCGGTGCGATGCTCCGATGGCATTGCTACCCTCCCCCCCAATGCCCCCGTCCCGCCTAACCCTGTAGCGTTTGACCATGGGATCTAGCCCTTTGACTTTGCACACACGGGCTTTGACCAGTGGACCTCCCCACCCGGTTGTGTTAGGTCAGCCCATAGGAACACTTTGGAGCAACATCCGGGCTAGACCCACAGCAAGATCCCCTCCGTGTAGACCCGACGCGTCCGTTTCCCCGCTCCAGGTGCCGGCGGCGGTGCCGTCCATGAAGGGGGCACCCCCCGGACACGTGTGCCGGGCGTTTGCAACCGCCACAATACTTCCAGACTTGTGAGAGCCGCCTACGCAAGATTTGGCGGCATGCTAGCCCCCGAAGGCCGCCGGCCACAGCCGTAGACGCGCGAAGGGCAATCCGCGTAGAGGGAATTTTTCGGATACTTCTCCATCACCAAAAATTATGAAAAAATACCATCGTTCCTATAGCACATGTGCCCATGTCATGCAAAAAAACTCATGATTTTATCGCGCTCCAAGTATTTAGTAATATTGACGCCGCATCGTTACCGCAGAACGTCTACTACCGTGTCATCGGCATCCATGAGGGGGGGCCACGCCCCGGAGATGCGTCCCGCCTCTTCGGACATGCCACCACACCACCCCGCATGTATGAGGGCCTGGTGCGACGCTCCGGTGGCATTGCTACCCCTCCCCCCTAGTGCCCACGTCCCGCCTAACCCTGTAGCGTTTGACCACAGGATCTAGCCCTTTGACTTTGCACGGACGGGATTTGACCAGTGGACGTCCCCACCCGGCTATGTTAGGTCAGCCCATATGAACACTTTGGAGCAATATCCGGGCGAGACCCACAGCAAGATCCCCTCCGTGTAGACCCGATGCGTCCGTTTCCCCCCTCCAGGTGCCGGCGGCGGCGCCGTCCGTGAGGGGGGGGCACACCCCGGACACGCGTGCCGGGCGTTTGCAACCGCCACAACACTTCCAGACTTGTGAGAGGCCACCTACACAAGATTTGGCGGCATGCTAGCCCCCGGAGGCCGCCGGCCACAGCCGTAGACGCGCGAAGGGAAATCCGCGTAGAGGGAATTTTTCGGATACTTCTCCATCACCAAAAATTATGAAAAAATACCATCGTTCCTATAGCACATGTGCCCACGTCGTGAAAAAAAACTCATGATTTTATCGTGCTCCGAGTATTTAGTAATATTGACGCCCCATCGTTACCGAAGAACGTCTACTACCATGTCATCGCCGTCCATGAGGGGGGCCACGCCCCGGAGACGTGTCCCGCCTCTTCGGACATGCCACCACACCACCACGCATGTATGAGGGCCCGGTGCGACGCTCCGGTGGCATTGCCCCCCCAGTGGCCCCGTCCCGCCTAACCCTGTAGCGTTTGACCACGGGATCTAGCCCTTTGACTTTGCACGAACGGGTTTTGACCAGTGGACCTCCCCACCCGGTTGTGTTAGGTCAGCCCATAGGAACACTTTGGAGCAACATCCGGGCCAGACCCATAGCAAGATCCCCTCCGTGTATACCCGACGCGTCCGTTTCCCCCCTCCAGGTGCCGGCGGCGGCGCCGTCCGTGAGGGGGGGGCACACCCCGGACACGCGTGCCGGGCGTTTGCAACCGCCACAACACTTCCAGACTTGTGAGAGGCCGCCTACAACAGATTTGGCGGCATGCTAGCCCCCGGAGGCCGCCGGCCACAGCCGTAGACGCGCGAAGGGAAATCCGCGTAGAGGGAATTTTTCGGATACTTCTCCATCACCAAAAATTATGAAAAAATACCATCTTTCCTATAGCACATGTGCCCACGTCGTGAAAAAAAACTCATGATTTTATCGTGCTCCGAGTATTTAGTAATATTGACGCCCCATCGTTACCGAAGAACGTCTACTACCATGTCATCGCCGTCCATGAGGGGGGCCACGCCCCGGAGACGTGTCCCGCCTCTTCGGACATGCCACCACACCACCACGCATGTATGAGGGCCCGGTGCGACGCTCCGGTGGCATTGCCCCCCCAGTGGCCCCGTCCCGCCTAACCCTGTAGCGTTTGACCACGGGATCTAGCCCTTTGACTTTGCACGAACGGGTTTTGACCAGTGGACCTCCCCACCCGGTTGTGTTAGGTCAGCCCATAGGAACACTTTGGAGCAACATCCGGGCCAGACCCATAGCAAGATCCCCTCCGTGTAGACTCGACGCGTCCGTTTCCCCCCTCCAGGTGCCGCCGGCAGCACCGTCCGTGAGGGGGGCACACCCCGGACACGTGTGTCGGGCGTTTGCAACCGCCACAATACTTCCAGACTTATGAGAGCCGCCTACGCAAGATTTGGCGGCATGCTAGCCCCCGAAGGCCGCCGGCCACGGCCGTAGACGCGTGAATGGCAATCCGCGTAGAGGGAATTTTTCGGATACTTCTCCATCACCAAAAATTATGAAAAAATACCATCGTTCCTATAGCACATGTGCCCATGTCATGCAAAAAAACTCATGATTTTATCGCGCTCCGAGTATTTAGTAATATTGACGCCGCATCGTTACCGCAGAACGTCTACTACCGTGTCATCGGCGTCCGTGAGGGGGGGGGCACGCCCCGGAGATGCGTCCCGCCTCTTCGGACATGCCACCACACCACCCCGCATGTATGAGGGCCCGGTGCGGCACTCCGGTGGCATTGCTACCCCCCCCTCCCCAGTGCCCCCGTCCCGCCTAACCCTGTAGCGTTTAACCACATGATCTAGCCCTTTGACTTTGCACGGACGGGATTTGACCAGTGGACGTCCCCACCCGGTTATGTTAGGTCAGCCCATATGAACACTTTGGAGCAACATCCGGTCCAGACCCACAGCAAGATCCCCTCCGTGTAGACCCGACGCGTCCGTTTCCCCCCTCCAGGTGCCGGCGGCGGCGCCGTCCATGAGGGAGGGGCACACCCCGGACATGCGTGCCGGGCGTTTGCAACCGCCACAACACTTCCAGACTTGTGAGAGGCCGCCTACACAAGATTTGGCGGCATGCTAGCCCCCGGAGGCCGCCGGCCACAGCCGTAGACGCGCGAAGGGAAATCCGCGTAGAGGGAATTTTTCGGATACTTCTCCATCACCAAAATTTATGTAACAATACCATCGTTCCTATAGCACATGTGCCCACGTCGTGAAAAAAAACTCATGATTTTATCGTGCTCCGAGTATTTAGTTATATTGACGCCGCATCGTTACCGCAGAACGTCTACTACCATGTCATCACCGTCCGTGAGGGGGGCCACGCCCCGGAGATGCGTCCCGCCTCTTCGGACATGCCACCACACCACCACGCATGTATGAGGGCCCGGTGCGACGCTCCGGTGGCATTGCTACCCCCCAGTGCCCCCGTCCCGCCTAACCCTGTAGCGTTTGACCACGGGATCTAGCCCTTTGACTTTGCACGGACGGGCTTTGACCAGTGGACCTCCCCACCCGGTTGTGTTAGGTCAGCCCATAGGAACACTTTGGAGAAACATCCGGGCCAGACCCATAGCAAGATCCCCTCCGTGTAGACCCGACGCGTCCGTTTCCCCCCTCCAGGTGCCGGCGGCGGCGCCGTCCGTGAGGGAGGGCACACCCCGGACACGCGTGTCGGGCGTTTGCAACCGCCACAACACTTCCAGACTTGTGAGAGGCCGCCTACGCAAGATTTGGCGGCATGCTAGCCCCCGGAGGCCGCTAGCCACAGCCGTAGACGCGCGAAGGGCAATTCGCGTAGAGGGAATTTTCCGGATACTTCTCCATCACCAAAAATTATGAAAAAATACCATCGATCCTATAGCACATGTGCCCACGTCGTGAAAAAAACTCATGATTTTATCGCGCTCCGAGTATTTAGTAATATTGACGCCGCATCGTAACCGCAGAACGTC
>NC_057806.1:709195981-709198607 GCF_018294505.1 Triticum aestivum
CCGCCTAACCCTGTAGCGTTTGACCACAGGATCTAGCCCTTTGACTTTGCACGGACGGGATTTTACCAGTGGACGTCCCCACCCGGTTGTGTTAGGTCAGCCCATATGAACACTTTGGAGCAACATCCGGGCCAGACCCACAGCAAGATCCCCTCCGTGTAGACCCGACACGTCCGTTTCCCCCCTCCAGGTGCCGGCGGCGGCGCCGTCCGTGAGGGGGGGGCACACCCCAGACACGCGTGCCGGGCGTTTGCAACCGCCACAACACTTCCAGGCTTGTGAGAGGCCGCCTACACAAGATTTGGCGGCATGCTAGCCCCCGGAGGCCGCCGGCCACAGCCGTAGACGCGCGAAGGGCAATCCGCGTAGAGGGAATTTTTCGGATACTTCTCCATCACCAAACATTCTGAAAAAATACCATCGTTCCTATAGCACATGTGCCCATGTCGTGCAAAAAACTCATGATTTTATCGCGCTCCGAGTATTTAGTAATATTGACGTCGCATCGTTACCGCAGAACGTCTACTACCGTGTCATCACCGTCCGTGAGGGGGGGCCACGCCCCGGAGACGCGTCCCGCCTCTTCGGACATGCCACCACACCACCCCGCATGTATGAGGGCCCGATGTGACGCTCCGGTGGCATTGCTACCCCCCAGTGCCCCCGTCCCGCCTAACCCTGTAGCGTTTGACCACGGGATCTAGCCCTTTGACTTTGCACGGACGGGCTTTGACCAGTGGACCTCCCCACCCGGTTGTGTTAGGTCAGCCCATAGGAACACTTTGGAGCGACATCCGGGCCAGACCCACAGCAAGATCCCCTCCGTGTAGACCCGACGCGTCCGTTTCCCCCCTCCAGGTGCCGGCGGTGGCGCCGTTCGTGAGGGTGGGCACACCCCGGACACGCGTGCCGGGCGTTTGCAACCGCCACAATACTTCCAGACTTGTGAGAGGCCGCCTACGCTAGATTTGGCGGCATGCTAGCCCCCGGAGGCCGCCGGCCACACCCGTAGACGCGCGAAGGGCAATCTGCGTAGATGGAATTTTTCGGATACTTCTCCATCACCAAAAATTATGAAAAAATACCATCGTTCCTATAGCACATGTGCCCACGTCGTGCAAAAAACTCATGATTTTATCGCGCTCCGAGTATTTAGTAATATTGACGCCGCATCGCTACCGCAGAACGTCTACTACCATGTCATCGCCGTCCGTGAGGGGGGGCCACGCCCCGGAGACGCGTCCCGCCTCTTCGGACATGCCACCACACCACCCCGCATGTATGAGGGCCCGATGTGACGCTCCGGTGGCATTGCTACCCCCCAGTGCCCCCGTCCCGCCTAACCCTGTAGCGTTTGACCACAGGATCTAGCCCTTTGACTTTGCATGGACGGGCTTTGACCAGTGGACCTCCCCACCCGGTTGTGTTAGGTCAGCCCATAGGAACACTTTGGAGCAACATCCGGGCCAGACCCACAGCAAGATCCCCTCCGTGTAGACCCGACGCGTCCGTTTCCCCCCTCCAGGTGCCAGCGGCGGCGCCGTCTGTGAGGGGGGGCACACCTCGGACACGCGTGCCGGGCGTTTGCAACCGCCACAAGACTTCCAGACTTGTGAGAGGCCGCCTACGCAAGATTTGGCGGCATGCTAGACCCCGGAGGCCGCCGGCCAGAGCCGTAGACGCGCGAAGGGCAATCCGCGTAGAGGGAATTTTTTGGATACTTCTCCATCACCAAAAATTATTGAAAAAATACCATCGTTCCTATAGCACATGTGCCCAAGTCGTGAAAAAAACTCATGATTTTATCGCGCTACGAGTATTTAGTAATATTGATGCCGCTTCATTACCGCAGAACGTCTACTACCGTGTCATCGCCGTCCGTGAGGGGGGCCACGCCCCGGAGATGCGTCCCGCCTCTTCGGACATGCCACCACACCACACCACCCCGCATGTATGAGGGCCCGATGTGACGCTCCAGTGGCATTGCTACCCCCAGTGCCCCCGTCCCGCCTAACCCTATAGCGTTTGACCACGGGATCTAGCCCTTTGACTTTGCACGGACGGGCTTTGACCAGTGGACCTCCCCACCCGGTTGTGTTAGGTCAGCCCATAGGAACACTTTGGAGCAACATCCGGGCCAGACCCACAGCAAGATCCCCTCCGTGTAGACCCGACGCGTCCGTTTCGCCCCTCCAGGTGCCGGCGGCGGCGCCGTCCGTGAGGGGGGGCACACCCCGGACACGCATGCCGGGCGTTTGCAACCGCCACAACACTTCCAGACTTGTGAGAGGCCGCCTACGCAAGATTTGGCGGCATGCTAGCCCCGGAGGCCGCCGGCCACAGCCGTACACGCGCGAATGGCATTCCGCGTAGAGGGAATTTTTCGGATACTTCTCTATCACCAAAAATTATGAAAAAATACCATCGTTCCTATAGCACATGTGCCCACGTCGTGCAAAAAAACTCATGATTTTATCGCGCTCCGAGTATTTAGTAATATTGACGCCGCATCATTACCGCACAACGTCTACTACCATGTCATCAGCGTCCGTGAGGGGGGGGGGCACGCCCCGGAGACGCGTCCCGCCTCTTCGTACATGCCACCACACCACCACGCATGTATGAG
>NC_057806.1:709198617-709199346 GCF_018294505.1 Triticum aestivum
CCTCCAGGTGCCGGCGGCGGCGCCGTCCGTGAGGGGGGGCACACCCCGGACACGCATGCCGGGCGTTTGCAACCGCCACAACACTTCCAGACTTGTGAGAGGCCACCTACGCAAGATTTGGCGGCATGCTAGCCCCGGAGGCCGCCGGCCACAGCCGTACACGCGCGAATGGCATTCCGCGTAGAGGGAATTTTTCGGATACTTCTCCATCACCAAAAATTATGAAAAAATACCATCGTTCCTATAGCACATGTGCCCACGTCGTGCAAAAAAAGTCATGATTTTATCGCGCTCCGAGTATTTAGTAATATTGACGCCGCATCATTACCGCAGAACGTCTACTACCATGTCATCAGCGTCCGTGAGGGGGGGGGCATGCCCCGGAGACGCGTCCCGCCTCTTCGTACATGCCACCACACCACCACGCATGTATGAGGGCCCGGTGCGATGCTCCGGTGGCATTGCTACCCCCCCCCCCCAGTGCCCCCGTCCCGCCTAACCCTGTAGCGTTTGACCACGGGATCTAGCCCTTTGACTTTGCACGGACGGACTTTGACCAGTGGACCTCCCCACCCGGTTGTGTTAAGTCAGCCCATAGGAACACTTTGGAGCAACATCCGGGCCAGACCCACAGCAAGATCCCCTCCGTGTAGACCCGACGCGTCCGTTTCCCACCTCCAGGTGCCGGCGGCGGCGCCGTCCGTGAGGGGGGGCACACCCCGGACACGC
>NC_057806.1:709199356-709208250 GCF_018294505.1 Triticum aestivum
CCCCCCCCCCCCAGTGCCCCCGTCCCGCCTAACCCTGTAGCGTTTGACCACGGGATCTAGCCCTTTGACTTTGCACGGACGGGCTTTGACCAGTGGACCTCCCCACCCGGTTGTGTTAAGTCAGCCCATAGGAACACTTTGGAGCAACATCCGGGCCAGACCCACAGCAAGATCCCCTCCGTGTAGACCCGACGCGTCCGTTTCCCCCCTCCAGGTGCCGGCGGCGGCGCCGTCCGTGAGGGGGGGCACACCCCGGACACGCGTGTCGGGCGTTTGCAACCGCCACAATACTTCCAGACTTGTGAGAGCCGCCTACGCAAGATTTGGCGGCATGCTAGCCCCCGGAGGCCGCCGGCCACAGCCGTAGACGCGCGAAGGGCAATCCGCGTAGAGGGAATTTTTCGGATACTTCTCCATCACCAAAAATTATGAAAAATACCATCGTTCCTATAGCACATGTGCCCACGTCGTGAAAAAAACTCATGATTTTATCGTGCTCCGAGTATTTAGTAATATTGACGCCGCATCGTTACCGCAGAACGTCTACTACCGTGTCATCACCGTCCGTGAGGGGGGGCCACGCCCCGGAGACGCGTCCCGCCTCTTCGGACATGCCACCACACCACCCCGCATGTATGAGGGCCCGATGTGACGCTCCGGTGGCATTGCTACCCCCAGTGCCCCCGTCCCGCCTAACCCTGTAGCGTTTGACCACGGGATCTAGCCCTTTGACTTTGCACGGACGGGCTTTGACCAGTGGACCTCCCCACCCGGTTGTGTTAGGTCAGCCCATAGGAACACTTTGGAGCAACATCCGGGCCAGACCCACAGCAAGATCCCCTTCGTGTAGACCCGACGCGTCCGTTTCCCCCCTCCAGGTGCCGGCGGCGGCGCCGTCCGTGAGGGGGGGCACACCCCGGACACGCGTGCCGGGCGTTTGCAACTGCCACAAGACTTCCAGACTTGTGAGAGGCCGCCTACGCTAGATTTGGCGGTATGCTAGCCCCCGGAGGCCGCCGGCCACACCCGTAGATGCGCGAAGGGCAATCCGCGTAGAGGGAATTTTTCGGATACTTCTCCATCACCAAAAATTATGAAAAAATACCATCGTTCCTATAGCACATGTGCCCACATCATGCAAAAAAAACTGATGATTTTATCGCGCTTCGAGTATTTAGTAATATTGACGCCGCATCGTTACCGCAGAATGTCTACTACCGTGTCATCGTCATCCGTGAGGGGGGGCCAGGCCCCGGAGACGCGTCCCGCCTCTTCGGACATGCCACCACACCACCCCGCATGTATGAGGGCCCGGTGCGATGCTCCGATGGCATTGCTACCCCCCCCAATGCCCCCGTCCCGCCTAACCCTGTAGCGTTTGACCATGGGATCTAGCCCTTTGACTTTGCACAGACGGGCTTTAACCAGTGGACCTTCCCACCCGGTTGTGTTAGGTCAGCCCATAGGAACACTTTGGAGCAACATCCGGGCTAGACCCACAGCAAGATCCCCTCCGTGTAGACCCGACGCGTCCGTTTCCCCCCTCCAGGTGCCGGCGGCGGCGCCGTCCGTGAAGGGGGCACACCCCGGACACGTGTGCCGGGCGTTTGCAACCACCACAATACTTCCAGACTTGTCAGAGCCGCCTACGCAAGATTTGGCGGCATGCTAGCCCCCGAAGGCCGCCAGCCACAGCCGTAGACGCGCGAAGGGCAATCCGCGTAGAGGGAATTTTTCGGATACTTCTCCATCACCAAAAATTATGAAAAAATACCAACGTTCCTATAGCACATGTGCCCATGTCATGCAAAAAAACTCATGATTTTATCGCGGTCCAAGTATTTAGTAATATTGACGCCGCATCGTTACCGCAGAACGTCTACTACCGTGTCATCGGTGTCCGTGAGGGGGGGCCACGCCCCGGAGATGCGTCCCGCCTCTTCGGACATGCCACCACACCACCCCGCATGTATGAGGGCCTGGTGCGACGCTCCGGTGGCATTGCTACCCCTCCCCCCTAGTGCCCAAGTCCCGCCTAACCCTGTAGCGTTTGACCACAGGATCTAGCCCTTTGACTTTGCACGGACGGGATTTGACCAGTGGACGTCCCCACCCGGTTATGTTAGGTCAGCCCATATGAACACTTTGGAGCAACATCCGGGCCAGACCCACAGCAAGATCCCCTCTGTGTAGACCCGATGCGTCCGTTTCCCCCCTCCAGGTGCCGGCGGCGGCGCCGTCCGTGAGGGGGGGGGCACACCCCGGACACGCGTGCCGGGCGTTTGCAACCGCCACAACACTTCCAGACTTGTGAGAGGCCACCTACACAAGATTTGGCGGCATGCTAGCCCCCGGAGGCCGCCGGCCACAGCCGTAGACGCGCGAAGGGAAATCCGCGTAGAGGGAATTTTTCGGATACTTCTCCATCACCAAAAATTATGAAAAAATACCATCGTTCCTATAGCACATGTGCCCACGTTGTGAAAAAAAACTCATGATTTTATCGTGCTCCGAGTATTTAGTAATATTGACGCCCCATCGTTACCGAAGAACGTCTACTACCATGTCATCGCCGTCCATGAGGGGGGCCACGCCCCGGAGACGTGTCCCGCCTCTTCGGACATGCCACCACACCACCACGCATGTATGAGGGCCCGGTGCGACGCTCCGGTGGCATTGCCCCCCAGTGGCCCCGTCCCGCCTAACCCTGTAGCGTTTGACCACGGGATCTAGCCCTTTGACTTTGCACGAACGGGTTTTGACCAGTGGACCTCCCCACCCGGTTGTGTTAGGTCAGCCCATAGGAACACTTTGGAGCAACATCCGGGCCAGACCCATAGCAAGATCCCCTCCGTGTAGACCCGACGCGTCCGTTTCCCCCCTCCAGGTGCCGGCGGCGGCGCCGTCCGTGAGGGGGGCACGCCCCGGGCACGCGCGCCGGGCGTTTGCAACCGCCACAACAGTTCCAGACTTGTGAGAGGCCGCCTACGCAAGATTTGGCGACATGCTAGCCCCCGGAGGCCGCCGGCCACAGCCGTAGACGCGCGAAGGGCAATCCGCGCAGAGGGAATTTTTCGGATACTTCTCCATCACCAAACATTCTAAAAAATACCATCGTCCCTATAGCACATGTGCCCATGTCGTGCAAAAAACTCATGATTTTATCGCGCTCCGAGTATTCAGTAATATTGACGCCGCATCGTTATCGCAGAACGTCTACTACCGTGTCATCGCCGTCCGTGAGGGGGGTCACGCCCCGGAGACGCGTCCCGCCTCTTCGGACATGCCACCACACCACCCCGCATGTATGAGGGCCCGGTGCGACGCTCCAGTGGCATTGCTACCCCCCCCCCAATGCCCCCGTCCCGCCTAACCCTGTAGCGTTTGACCACGGGATCTAGCCCTTTGACTTTGCACAGACGGGCTTTGACCAGTGGACCTCCCCACCCGGTTGTGTTAGGTCAGCCCATTGGAACACTTTGGAGCAACATCCGGGCTAGACCCACAGCAAGATCCCCTCCGTGTAGACTCGACGCGTCCGTTTCCCCCCTCCAGGTGCCGGCGGCGGCGCCGTCCGTGAGGGGGGCACACGACGGATACGTGTGCCGGGCGTTTGCAACCGCCACAATACTTCCAGACTTGTGAGAGCCGCCTACGCAAGATTTGTCGGCATGCTAGCCCCCGAAGGCCGCCGGCCACAGCCGTAGACGCGCGAAGGGCAATCCGCGTAGAGGGAATTTTTCGGATACTTCTAAATCACCAAAAATTATGAAAGAAATACCATCGTTCCTATAGCACATGTGCCCATGTCATGCAAAAAAACTCATGATTTTATCGCGCTCCGAGTATTTAGTAATATTGACGCCGCATTGTTACCGCAGAACGTCTACTACCGTGTCATCGGCGTCCGTGAGGGGGGGCCACGCCCCGGAGATGCGTCCCGCCTCTTCGGACATGCCACCACACCACCCCGCATGTATGAGGGCCCGGTGCGACGCTCCGGTGGCATTGCTACCCCCCCCCTAGTGCCCCCGTCCCGCCTAACCCTGTAGCGTTTGACCACATGATCTAGCCCTTTGACTTTGCACGGACGGGATTTGACCAGTGGACGTCCCCACCCGGTTATGTTAGGTCAGCCCATATGAACACTTTGGAGCAACATCCGGGCCAGACCCACAGCAAGATCCCCTCCGTGTAGACCCGACGCGTCCGTTTCCCCCCTCCAGGTGCCGGCGACGGCGCCGTCCGTGAGGGGGGGGCACACCCCGGACACGCGTGCCGGGCGTTTGCAACCGCCACAACACTTCCAGACTTGTGAGAGGCCGCCTACACAAGATTTGGCGCCATGCTAGCCCCCGGAGGCCGCCGGCCATAGTCATAGACGCACGAAGGGAAATCCGCGTAGAGGGAATTTTTCGGATACTTCTCCATCACCAAAAATTATGAAAAAATACCATCGTTCCTATAGCACATGTGCCCACATCGTGAAAAAAAACTCATGATTTTATCGTGCTCCGAGTATTTAGTAATATTAACGCCGCATTGTTACCGCAGAAGGTCTACTACCATGTCATCGCTGTCCGTGAGGGGGGCCACGCCCCGGAGACGCGTCCCGCCTCTTCGGACATGCCACCACACCACCAAGCATGTATGAGGGCCCGGTGCGATGCTCCGGTGGCATTGCTACCCCCCCCCAGTGCCCCCGTCCCGCCTAACCCTGTAGCGTTTGACCACAGGATCTAGCCCTTTGACTTTGCACGGACGGGCTTTGACCAGTGGACCTCCCCACCCGGTTGTGTTAGGTCAGCCCATAGGCACACTTTGGAGCAACATCCGTGCCAGACCCATAGCAAGATCCCCTCCGTGTAGACCCGACGCGTCCGTTTCCCCCCTCCAGGTGCCGGCGGCGGCGCCGTCCGTGAGGGGGGGCACACCCCGGACACGCGTGCCGGGCGTTTGCAACTGCCACAACACTTCCAGACTTGTGAGAGGCCGCCTACGCAAGATTTGGCGGCATGCTAGCCCTCGGAGGCCGTCGGCCACAGTCGTAGGCGCGCGAAGGGCAATCCGCGTAGAGGGAATTTTTCGGATACTTCTCCATCACCAAACATTCTGAAAAATACCATCGTTCCTATAGCACATGTGCCCATGTCGTGAAAAAAACTCATGATTTTATCGCGCTCCGAGTATTTAGTAATATTGACGCCGCATCGTTATCGCAGAACGTCTACTACCGTGTCATCGCTGTCCGTGAGGGGGGGCCACGCCCCGGAGACGCGTCCCGCCTCTTTGGACATGCCACCACACCACACCACATGTATGAGGGCCCGGTGCGACGCTCCGGTGGCATTGCTACCACCCCCCCAATGCCCCCGTCCCGCCTAACCCTCTAGCGTTTGACCACGGGATCTAGCCCTTTGACTTTGCACAGACGGGCTTTGACCAGTGGACCTCCCCACCCGGTTGTGTTAGGTCAGCCCATAGGAACACTTTGGAGCAACATCCGGTCTAGACCCACAGCAAGATCACCTCCGTGTAGACTCGACGCGTCCGTTTCCCCCCTCCAGGTGCCGCCGGCGGCGCCGTCCGTGAGGGGGGCACACCCCGGACACGTGTGTCGGGCGTTTGCAACCGCCACAATACTTCTAGACTTATGAGAGCCGCCTACGCAAGATTTGGCGGCATGCTAGCCCCCGAAGGCCGCCGGCCACAGCCGTAGACGCGTGAAGGGCAATCCGCGTAGAGGGAATTTTTCGGATACTTCTCCATCACCAAAAATTATGAAAAAATACCATCGTTCCTATAGCACATGTGCCCATGTCATGCAAAAAAACTCATGATTTTATCGCGCTCCGAGTATTTAGTAATATTGACGCCGCATCGTTACCGCAGAACGTCTACTACCGTGTCATCGGCGTCCCTGAGGGGGGGGGGCACGCCCCGGAGATGCGTCCCGCCTCTTCGGACATGCCACCACACCACCCCGCATGTATGAGGGCCCGGTGCGACGCTCCGGTGGCATTGCTACCCCCCCCCTCCCCAGTGCCCCCGTCCCGCCTAACCCTGTAGCGTTTAACCACATGATCTAGCCCTTTGACTTTGCACGGACGGGATTTGACCAGTGGACGTCCCCACCCGGTTATGTTAGGTCAGCCCATATGAACACTTTGAAGCAACATCCGGTCCAGACCCACAGCAAGACCCCCTCCGTGTAGACCCGACGCGTCCGTTTCCCCCTCCAGGTGCCGGCGGCGGTGCCGTCCATGAGGGAGGGGCACACCCCGGACATGCGTGCCGGGCGTTTGCAACCGCCACAACACTTCCAGACTTGTGAGAGGCCGCCTACACAAGATTTGGCGGCATGCTAGCCCCCGGAGGCCGCCGGCCACAGCCGTAGACGCGCGAAGGGAAATCCGCGTAGAGGGAATTTTTCGGATACTTCTCCATCACCAAAAATTATGAAAAAATACCATCGTTCCTATAGCACATGTGCCCACGTCATGAAAAAAAACTCATGATTTTATCGTGCTCCGAGTATTTAGTAATATTGACGCCGCATCGTTACCGCAGAACGTCTACTACCGTGTCATCACCGTCCGTGAGGGGGGGCCACGCCCCGGAGACGCGTCCCGCCTCTTCGGACATGCCACCACACCACCCCGCATGTATGAGGGCCCGATGTGACGCTCCGGTGGCATTGCTACCCCCAGTGCCCCCGTCCCGCCTAACCCTGTAGCGTTTGACCACGGGATCTAGCCCTTTGACTTTGCACGGACGGGCTTTGACCAGTGGACCTTCCCACCCGGTTGTGTTAGGTCAGCCCATAGGAACACTTTGGAGCAACATCCGGGCCAGACCCACAGCAAGATCCCCTTCGTGTAGACCCGACGCGTCCGTTTCCCCCCTCCAGGTGCCGGCGGCGGCGCCGTCCGTGAGGGGGGGCACACCCCGGACACGCGTGACGGGTGTTTGCAACTGCCACAAGACTTCCAGACTTGTGCGAGGCCGCCTACGCTAGATTTGGCGGCATGCTAGCCCCCGGAGGCCGCCGGCCACACCCGTAGATGCGCGAAGGGCAATCCGCGTAGAGGGAATTTTTCGAATACTTCTCCATCACCAAAAATTATGAAAAAAATACCATCGTTCCTATAGCACATGTGCCCACATCGTGCAAAAAAACTCATGATTTTATCGCGCTCCGAGTATTTAGTAATATTGACGCCGCATCGTTACCGCAGAATGTCTACTACCGTGTCATCGTCATCCGTGAGGGGGGGCCACGCCCCGGAGACGCGTCCCGCCTCTTCGGACATGCCACCACACCACCCCGCATGTATGAGGTCCCGGTGCGATGCTCCGATGGCATTGCTACCCCCCCCCCCAATGCCCCCGTCCCGCCTAACCCTGTAGCGTTTGACCATGGGATCTAGCCCTTTGACTTTGCACAGCCGGGCTTTAAGCAGTGGACCCCCCACCCGGTTGTGTTAGGTCGGCCCATAGGAACACTTTGGAGCAACATCCGGGCTAGACCCACAGCAAGATCCCCTCCGTGTAGACCCGACGCGTCCGTTTCCCCCCTCCAGGTGCCGGCGGCGGCGCCGTCCGTGAAGGGGGCACACCCCGGACACGTGTGCCGGGCGTTTGCAACCGCCACAATACTTCCAGACTTGTGAGAGCCGCCTACGCAAGATTTGGCGGCATGCTAGCCCCCGAAGGCCGCCGGCCACAGCCGTAGACGCGCGAAGGGCAATCCGCGTAGAGGGAATTTTTCGGATACTTCTCCATCACCAAAAATTATGAAAAAATACCATCGTTCCTATAGCACATGTGCCCATGTCATGCAAAAAAACTCATGATTTTATCGCGCTCCAAGTATTTAGTAATATTGACGCTGCATCGTTACCGCAGAACGTCTACTACCGTGTCATCGGCGTCCGTGAGGGGGGGCCACGCCCCGGAGATGCGTCCCGCCTCTTCGGACATGCCACCACACCACCCCGCATGTATGAGGGCCTGGTGCGACGCTCCGGTGGCATTGCTACCCCTCCCCCCTAGTGCCCACGTCCCGCCTAACCCTGTAGCGTTTGACCACAGGATCTAGCCCTTTGACTTTGCACGGACGGGATTTGACCAGTGGACGTCCCCACCCGGTTATGTTAGGTCAGCCCATATGAACACTTTGGAGCAACATCCGGGCCAGACCCACAGCAAGATCCCCTCCGTGTAGACCCGATGCGTCCGTTTCCCCCCTCCAGGTGCCGGCGGCGGCGCCGTCCGTGAGGGGGGGGGGCACACCCCGGACACGCGTGCCGGGCGTTTGCAACCGCCACAACACTTCCAGACTTGTGAGAGGCCGCTTACACAAGATTTGGCGGCATGCTAGCCCCCGGAGGCCGCCGGCCACAGCCGTAGACGCGCGAAGGGAAATCCGCGTAGAGGGAATTTTTCGGATACTTCTCCATCACCAAAAATTATGAAAAAATACCATCGTTCCTATAGCACATGTGCCCACGTCGTGAAAAAAAACTCATGATTTTATCGTGCTCCGAGTATTTAGTAATATTGACGCCCCATCGTTACCGAAGAACGTCTACTACCATGTCATCGCCGTCCATGAGGGGGGCCACGCCCCGGAGACGTGTCCCGCCTCTTCGGACATGCCACCACACCACCACGCATGTATGAGGGCCCGGTGCGACGCTCCGGTGGCATTGCCCCCCCAGTGGCCCCGTCCCGCCTAACCCTGTAGCGTTTGACCACGGGATCTAGCCCTTTGACTTTGCACGAACGGGTTTTGACCAGTGGACCTCCCCACCCGGTTGTGTTAGGTCAGCCCATAGGAACACTTTGGAGCAACATCCGGGCCAGACCCATAGCAAGATCCCCTCCGTGTA
>NC_057806.1:709208955-709211349 GCF_018294505.1 Triticum aestivum
GCGGCGCCGTCCGTGAGGGGGGCACACGACGGATACGTGTGCCGGGCGTTTGCAACCGCCACAATACTTCCAGACTTGTGAGAGCCGCCTACGCAAGATTTGTCGGCATGCTAGCCCCCGAAGGCCGCCGGCCACAGCCGTAGACGCGCGAAGGGCAATCCGCGTAGAGGGAATTTTTCGGATACTTCTAAATCACCAAAAATTATGAAAGAAATACCATCGTTCCTATAGCACATGTGCCCATGTCATGCAAAAAAACTCATGATTTTATCGCGCTCCGAGTATTTAGTAATATTGACGCCGCATTGTTACCGCAGAACGTCTACTACCGTGTCATCGGCGTCCGTGAGGGGGGGCCACGCCCCGGAGATGCGTCCCGCCTCTTCGGACATGCCACCACACCACCCCGCATGTATGAGGGCCCGGTGCGACGCTCCGGTGGCATTGCTACCCCCCCCCCCCAGTGCCCCCGTCCCGCCTAACCCTGTAGCGTTTGACCACATGATCTAGCCCTTTGACTTTGCACGGACGGGATTTGACCAGTGGACGTCCCCACCCGGTTATGTTAGGTCAGCCCATATGAACACTTTGGAGCAACATCCGGGCCAGACCCACAGCAAGATCCCCTCCGTGTAGACCCGGCGCGTCCGTTTCCCCCCTCCAGGTGCCGGCGACGGCGCCGTCCGTGAGGGGGGGGGCACACCCCGGACACGCGTGCCGGGCGTTTGCAACCGCCACAACACTTCCAGACTTGTGAGAGGCCGCCTACACAAGATTTGGCGCCATGCTAGCTCCCGGAGGCCGCCGGCCATAGTCGTAGACGCGCGAAGGGAAATCCGCGTAGAGGGAATTTTTCGGATACTTCTCCATCACCAAAAATTATGAAAAAATACCATCGTTCCTATAGCACATGTGCCCACGTCGTGAAAAAAAACTCATGATTTTATCGTGCTCCGAGTATTTAGTAATATTAACGCCGCATTGTTACCGCAGAAGGTCTACTACCATGTCATCGCTGTCCGTGAGGGGGGCCACGCCCCGGAGACGCGTCCCGCCTCTTCGGACATGCCACCACACCACCAAGCATGTATGAGGGCCCGGTGCGACGCTCCGGTGGCATTGCTACCCCCCCCCCCAGTGCCCCCGTCCCGCCTAACCCTGTAGTGTTTGACCACAGGATCTAGCCCTTTGACTTTGCACGGACAGGCTTTGACCAGTGGACCTCCCCACCCGGTTGTGTTAGGTCAGCCCATAGGCACACTTTGGAGCAACATCCGTGCCAGACGCATAGCAAGATCCCCTCCGTGTAGACCCGACGCGTCCGTTTCCCCCCTCCAGGTGCCGGTGGCGGCGCCGTCCGTGAGGGGGGGCACACCCCGGACACGCGTGCCGGGCGTTTGCAACTGCCACAACACTTCCAGACTTGTGAGAGGCCGCCTACGCAAGATTTGGCGGCATGCTAGCCCTCGGAGGCCGCCGGCCACAGCCGTAGGCGCGCGAAGGGCAATCCGCGTAGAGGGAATTTTTCGGATACTTCTCCATCACCAAACATTCTGAAAAATACCATCGTTCCTATAGCACATGTGCCCATGTCGTGAAAAAAACTCATGATTTTATCGCGCTCCGAGTATTTAGTAATATTGACGCCGCATCGTTATCGCAGAACGTCTACTACCGTGTCATCGATGTCCGTGAGGGGGGGCCACGCCCCGGAGACGCGTCCCGCCTCTTTGGACATGCCACCACACCACCCCACATGTATGAGGGCCCGGTGCGACGCTCCGGTGGCATTGCTACCCCCCCCCAATGCCCCCGTCCCGCCTAACCCTGTAGCGTTTGACCACGGGATCTAGCCCTTTGACTTTGCACGAACGGATTTTGACCAGTGGACCTCAACACCCGGTTGTGTTAGGTCAGCCCATAGGAACACTTTGGAGCAACATCCGGGCCAGACCCATAGCAAGATCCCCTCCGTGTAGACCCGACGCGTCCGTTTCCCCCCTCCAGGTGCCGGCGGCGGCGCCGTCCGTGAGGGGGGCACACCCCGGACACGCGCGCCGGGCGTTTGCAACCGCCACAACAGTTCCAGACTTGTGAGAGGCCGCCTACGCAAGATTTGGCGACATGCTAGCCCCGGAGGCCGCCGGCCAAAGCCGTAGACGCGCGAAGGGCAATCCGCGCAGAGGGAATTTTTCGGATACTTCTCCATCACCAAACATTCTAAAAAATACCATCGTCCCTATAGCACATGTGCCCATGTCGTGCAAAAAACTCATCATTTTATCGCGCTCCGAGTATTCAGTAATATTGACGCCGCATCGTTATCGCAGAACATCTACTACCATGTCATCGCCGTCCGTGAGGGGGGCCACGCCCCGGAGACGCGTCCCGCCT
>NC_057806.1:709212217-709212872 GCF_018294505.1 Triticum aestivum
TCCCGCCTAACCCTGTAGCGTTTGACCACAGGATCTAGCCCTTTGACTTTGCACGGACGGGCTTTGACCAGTGGACCTCCCCACCCGGTTGTGTTAGGTCAGCCCATAGGCACACTTTGGAGCAACATCCGTGCCAGACCCATAGCAAGATCCCCTCCGTGTAGACCCGTCCGTTTCCCCCCTCCAGGTGCCGGCGGCGGCGCCGTCCGTGAGGGGGGGCACACCCCGGACACGCGTGCCGGGCGTTTGTAACTGCCACAACACTTCCAGACTTGTGAGAGGCTGCCTACGCAAGATTTGGCGGCATGCTAGCCCTCGGAGGCCGCCGGCCACAGCCGTAGGCGCGCGAAGGGCAATCCGCGTAGAGGGAATTTTTCGGATACTTCTCCATCACCAAACATTCTGAAAAATACCATCGTTCCTATAGCACATGTGCCCATGTCGTGAAAAAAACTCATGATTTTATCGCGCTCCGAGTATTTAGTAATATTGACGCCGCATCGTTATCGCAGAACGTCTACTACCGTGTCATCGCTGTCCGTGAGGGGGGGCCACGCCCCGGAGACGCGTCCCGCCTCTTTGGACATGCCACCACACCACCCCACATGTATGAGGGCCCGGTGCGACGCTCCGGTGGCATTGCTACCCCCCCCCC
>NC_057806.1:709213794-709215213 GCF_018294505.1 Triticum aestivum
TCTACTACCGTGTCATCGCCGTCCGTGAGGGGGGCCACGCCCCGGAGACGCGTCCCGCCTCTTCGGACATGCCACCACACCACCCCGCATGTATGAGGGCCCGGTGCGACGCTCCAGTGGCATTGCTACCCCCCCCCCAATGCCCCCGTCCCGCCTAACCCTGTAGCGTTTGACCACGGGATCTAGCCCTTTGACTTTGCACAGACGGGCTTTGACCAGTGGACCTCCCCACCCGGTTGTGTTAGGTCAGCCCATTGGAACACTTTGGAGCAACATCCGGGCTAGACCCACAGCAAGATCCCCTCCGTGTAGACTCGACGCGTCCGTTTCCCCCCTCCAGGTGCCGGCGCCGGCGCCGTCCGTGAGGGGGGCACACGACGGATACGTGTGCCGGGCGTTTGCAACCGCCACAATACTTCCAGACTTGTGAGAGGCCGCCTACACAAGATTTGGCGCCATGCTAGCCCCCGGAGGCCGCCGGCCATAGTCGTAGACGCGCGAAGGGAAATCCGCGTAGAGGGAATTTTTCGGATACTTCTCCATCACCAAAAATTATGAAAAAATACCATCGTTCCTATAGCACATGTGCCCACGTCGTGAAAAAAAACTCATGATTTTATCGTGCTCCGAGTATTTAGTAATATTAACGCCGCATTGTTACCGCAAAAGGTCTACTACCATGTCATCGCTGTCCGTGAGGGGGGCCACGCCCCGGAGACGTGTCCCGCCTCTTCGGACATGCCACCACACCACCAAGCATGTATGAGGGCCCGGTGCGACGCTCCGGTGGCATTGCTACCCCCCAGTGCCCCCGTCCCGCCTAACCCTGTAGCGTTTGACCACAGGATCTAGCCCTTTGACTTTGCACGGACGGGCTTTGACCAGTGGACCTCCCCACCCGGTTGTGTTAGGTCAGCCCATAGGCACACTTTGGAGCAACATCCGTGCCAGACCCATAGCAAGATCCCCTCCGTGTAGACCCGACGCGTCCGTTTCCCCCCTCCAGGTGCCGGCGGCGGCGCCGTCCGTGAGGGGGGGCACACCCCGGACATGCGTGCCGGGCGTTTGCAACTGCCACAACACTTCCAGACTTGTGAGAGGCCGCCTACGCAAGATTTGTCGGCATGCTAGCCCTCGGAGGCCGCCGGCCACAGCCGTAGGCGCGCGAAGGGCAATCCGCGTAGAGGGAATTTTTCGGATACTTCTCCATCACCAAACATTCTGAAAAATACCATCGTTCCTATAGCACATGTGCCCATGTCGTGAAAAAAACTCATGATTTTATCGCGCTCCGAGTATTTAGTAATATTGACGCCGCATCGTTATCGCAGAACGTCTACTACCGTGTCATCGCTGTCCGTGAGGGGGGGCCACGCCCCGGAGACGCGTCCCGCCTCTTTGGACATGCCACCACACCAC
>NC_057806.1:709216209-709219536 GCF_018294505.1 Triticum aestivum
CCTAACCCTGTAGCGTTTGACCACGGGATCTAGCCCTTTGACTTTGCACAGACGGGCTTTGACCAGTGGACCTCCCCACCCGGTTGTGTTAGGTCAGCCCATAGGAACACTTTGGAGCAACATCCGGTCTAGACCCACAGCAAGATCCCCTCCGTGTAGACTCGACGCGTCCGTTTCCCCCCTCCAGGTGCCGCCGGCGGCGCCGTCCGTGAGGGGGGCACACCCCGGACACGTGTGTCGGGCGTTTGCAACCGCCACAATACTTCTAGACTTATGAGAGCCGCCTACGCAAGATTTGGCGACATGCTAGCCCCCGAAGGCCGCCGGCCACAGCCGTAGACGCGTGAAGGGCAATCCGCGTAGAGGGAATTTTTCGGATACTTCTCCATCACCAAAAATTATGAAAAAATACCATCGTTCCTATAGCACATGTGCCAATGTCATGCAAAAAAACTCATGATTTTATCGCGCTCCGAGTATTTAGTAATATTGACGCCGCATCGTTACCGCAGAACGTCTACTACCGTGTCATCGGCGCCCGTGAGGGGGGGGGGGCACGCCCCGGAGATGCGTCCCGCCTCTTCAGACATGCCACCACACCACCCCGCATGTATGAGGGCCCGGTGCGACGCTCCGGTGGCATTGCTACCCCCCCCCTCCCCAGTGCCCCCGTCCCGCCTAACCCTGTAGCGTTTAACCACATGATCTAGCCCTTTGACTTTGCACGGACGGGATTTGACCAGTGGACGTCCCCACCCGGTTATGTTAGGTCAGCCCATATGAACACTTTGGAGCAACATCCGGTCCAGACCCACAGCAAGATCCCCTCCGTGTAGAGCCGACGCGTCCGTTTCCCCCCTCCAGGTGCCGGCGGCGGCGCCGTCCATGAGGGAGGGGCACACCCCGGACATGCGTGCCGGGCATTTGCAACCGCCACAACACTTCCAGACTTGTGAGAGGCCGCCTACACTAGATTTGGCGGCATGCTAGCCCCCGCAGGCCGCCGGCCACAGCCGTAGACGCGCGAAGGGAAATCCGCGTAGAGGGAATTTTTCGGATACTTCTCCATCACCAAAATTTATGAAACAATACCATCGTTCCTATAGCACATGTGCCCACGTCGTGAAAAAAAACTCATGATTTTATCGTGCTCCGAGTATTTAGTTATATTGACGCCGCATCGTTACCGCAGAACGTCTACTACCATGTCATCACCGTCCGTGAGGGGGGCCATGCCCCGGAGACGCGTCCCGCCTCTTCGGACATGCCACCACACCACCACGCATGTATGAGGGCCCGGTGCGACGCTCCGGTGGCATTGCTACCCCCCCCAGTGCCCCCGTCCCGCCTAACCCTGTAGCGTTTGACCACAGGATCTAGCCCTTTGACTTTGCACGGACGGGATTTGACCAGTGGACGTCCCCACCCGGTTGTGTCAGGTCAGCCCATATGAACACTTTGGAGCAACATCCGGGCCAGACCCACAGCAAGATCCCCTCCGTGTAGACCCGACACGTCCGTTTCCCCCCTCCAGGTGCCCGCGGCGGCGCCGTCCGTGAGGGGGGGGGGCACACCCCGGACACGCGTGCCGGGCGTTTGCAACCGCCACAACACTTCCAGACTTGTGAGAGGCCGCCTACGCAAGATTTGGCGGCATGCTAGCCCCTGGAGGCCGCCGGCCACAGCCGTAGACGCGCGAAGGGCAATCCGCGTAGAGGGAATTTTTCGGATACTTCTCCATCACCAAAAATTATGAAAAAATACCATCAATCCTATAGCACATGTGCCCACGTCGTGAAAAAAACTCATGATTTTATCGCGCTCCGAGTATTTAGTAATATTGACGCCGCATCGTAACCGCAGAACGTCTACTACCGTGTCATCGCCGTCCGTGAGGGGGGCCACGCCCCGGAGAGGCGTCCTGCCTCTTAGGACATGCCACCACACCACCACGCATGTATGAGGGCCCGGTGCGACGCTCCGGTGGCATTGCTACCCCCCCAGTGCCCCCGTCCCGCCTAACCCTGTAGCGTTTGACCACGGGATCTAGCCCTTTGACTTTGCACGGACGGGCTTTGACCCGTGGACCTTCCCACCCGGTTGTGTTAGGTCAGCCCATAGGAACACTTTGGAGCAACATCCGGGCCAGACCCATAGCAAGATCCCCTCCGTGTAGACCCGACACGTCCGTTTCCCCCCTCCAGGTGCCGGCGGCGGCGCCGTCCGTGAGGGGGGGGCACACCCCGGACACGCGTGCCGGGCGTTTGCAACCGCCACAACACTTCCAGACTTGTGAGAGGCCCCCTACGCAAGATTTGGCGGCATGCTAGCCCCCGGAGGCCGCCGACCACAGCCGTAGACGCGCGAAGGGAAATCCGCGTAGAGGGAATTTTTCGGATACTTCTCCATCAACAAAAATTATGAAAAAATACCATCGTTCCTATAGCACATGTGCCCACCTCGTGAAAAAAACTCATGATTTTATCGTGCTCCGAGTATTTAGTAATATTGACGCCGCATCGTTACCGCAGAACGTCTACTACCATGTCATCGCCGTCCGTGAGGGGGGCCACGCCCCGGAGACGCGTCCCGCCTCTTCGGACCTGCCACCACACCACCACGCATGTATGAGGGACCGGTGCGATGCTCCGGTGGCATTGCTACCCCCCCAGTGCCCCCGTGCCGCCTAACCCTGTAGCGTTTGACCACGGGATCTAGCCCTTTGACTTTGCACGGACGGGCTTTGACCCGTGGACCTTCCCACCCGGTTGTGTTAGGTCAGCCCATAGGAACACTTTGGAGCAACATCCGGGCCAGACCCATAGCAAGATCCCCTCCGTGTAGACCCGACGCGTCCGTTTCCCCCCTCCAGGTGCCGGCGGCGGCGCCGTCCGTGAGGGGGGGCACACCCCGGACACGCGTGCCGGGCGTTTGCAACCGCCACAAGACTTCCAGACTTGTGAGAGGCCGCCTATGCTAGATTTGGCGGCATGCTAGCCCCCGGAGGCCGCCGGCCACAGCCGTAGACGCGCGAAGGGCAATCCGCGTAGAGGGAATTTTTCGGATACTTCTCCATCACCAAAAATTATGAAAAAATACCATCGTTCCTATAGCACATGTGCCCACGTCGTGCAAAAAAACTCATGATTTTATCGCGCTCCGAGTATTTAGTAATATTGACGTCGCATCATTACCGCAGAATGTCTACTACCGTGTCATCGTCATCCGTGAGGGGGGGCCACACCCCGGAGACGCGTCCCGCCTCTTCGGACATGCCACCACACCACCCCGCATGTATGAGGGCCCGGTGCGATGCTCCGGTGGCAT
>NC_057806.1:709219870-709221878 GCF_018294505.1 Triticum aestivum
GCCTAACCCTGTAGCATTTGACCACAGGATCTAGCCCTTTGACTTTGCACGGACGGGATATGACCAGTGGACGTCCCCACCCGGTTGTGTTAGTTCAGCCCATATGAACACTTTGGAGCAACATCCGGGCCAGACCCATAGCAAGATCCCTTTCGTGTAGACCTGACGCGTCCGTTTCCCCCCTCCAGGTGCCGGCGGCGGTGCCGTCCGTGAGGGGTGGCACACCCCGGACACGCGTGCCGGGCGTTTACAACCGCCACAACACTTCCAGACTTGTGAGAGGCCGCCTACGCAAGATTTGGCGGCATGCTAGCCCCGGAGGCCGCCGGCCACAGCCGTAGACGCGCGAAGGGCATTCCGCGTAGAGGGAATTTTTCGGATACTTCTCCATCACCAAAAATTATGAAAAAATACCATCATTCCTATAGCACATGTGCCCACGTCGTGCAAAAAAAACTCATAATTTTATCGCGCTCCGAGTATTTAGTAATATTGACGCCGCATCGTTACCGCAGAACGTCTACTACCGGGTCACCGGCGTCAGTGAGGGGGGCCACGCCCCGGAGATGCGTCCCGCCTCTTCGGACATGCCACCACACCACCCCGCATGTATGAGGGCCGGTGCGATGCTCCGGTGGCATTGCTACCCCCCCCTCCCCAGTGCCCCCGTCCCGCCTAACCCTGTAGCGTTTGACCATAGGATCTAGCCCTTTGACTTTGCATGGACGGGATTTGACCAGTGGACGTCCCCACCCGGTTGTGTTAGGTCAACCCATATGAACACTTTGGAGCAACATCCGGGCCAGACCCACAGCAAGATCCCCTCCGTGTAGACCCGACGCGTCCGTTTCCCCCCTCCAGGTGCCGGCGGCGGCCCCGTCCGTGATGGGGGGGCACACCCCGGACACGCGTGCCGGGCGTTTGCAACCGCCACAACACTTCCAGACTTGTGAGAGGCCGCCTACGCAAGATTTGGCGGCATGCTAGCCCCCGGAGGCCGCCGGCCACAGCCGTAGACGCGCGAAGGGCAATCCGCATAGAGGGAATTTTTCGGATACTTCTCCATCACCAAAAATTATGAAAAATACTATCGTTCCTATAGCACATGTGCCCACGTCGTGAAAAAAACTCATGATTTTATCGCGCTCCGAGTATTTAGTAATATTGACGCCGCATCGTTACCGCAGAATGTCTACTACCATGTCATCGCCGTCCGTGAGGGGGGCCATGCCCCGGAGACGCGTCCCGCCTCTTCGGACATGCCACCACACCACCACGCATGTATGAGGGCCCGGTGCGACGCTCCGGTGGCATTGCTACCCCCCACCCCCACCCCCCGAGTGCCCCCGTCCCGCCTAACCATGTAGCGTTTGACCACAGGATCTAGCCCTTTGACTTTGCACGGACGGGATTTGACCAGTGGACG
Organism: Triticum aestivum; assembly: GCF_018294505.1. Classification (NCBI taxonomy): domain Eukaryota; kingdom Viridiplantae; phylum Streptophyta; class Magnoliopsida; order Poales; family Poaceae; genus Triticum; species Triticum aestivum. The sequence goes on from NC_057806.1 coordinate 709,221,297, forward strand.
TCCCCACCCGGTTGTGTTAGGTCAGCCCATATGAACACTTTGGAGCAACATCCGGGCCAGACCCACAGCAAGATCCCCTCCGTGTAGACCCGACGCGTCCGTTTCCCCCCTCCAGGTGCCGGCGGTGGCGCCGTCCATGAGGGAGGGGCACACCCCGGACATGCGTGCCGGGCGTTTGCAACCGCCACAACACTTCCAGACTTGTGAGAGGCTGCCTACACAAGATTTGGCGGCATGCTAGCCCCTGGAGGCCGCCGGCCACAGCCGTAGACGCGCGAAGGGAAATCCGCGTAGAGGGAATTTTTCGGATACTTCTCCATCACCAAAAATTATGAAAAAATACCATCGTCCCTATAGCACATGTGCCCATGTCGTGCAAAAAACTCATGATTTTATCGCGCTCCGAGTATTCAGTAATATTGACGCCGCATCGTTATCGCAGAACGTCTACTACCGTGTCATCGCCGTCCGTGAGGGGGGCCACGCCCCGGAGACGCGTCCCGCCTCTTCGGACATGCCACCACACCACCCCGCATGTATGAGGGCCCGGTGCGACGCTCCAGTGGCATTGCTACCCCCCCC
>NC_057806.1:709221997-709222614 GCF_018294505.1 Triticum aestivum
ACGGGATCTAGCCCTTTGACTTTGCACAGACGGGCTTTGACCAGTGGACCTCCCCACCCGGTTGTGTTAGGTCAGCCCATTGGAACACTTTGGAGCAACATCCGGGCTAGAGCCACAGCAAGATCCCCTCCGTGTAGACTCGACGCGTCCGTTTCCCCCCTCCAGGTGCCGGCGGCGGCGCCGTCCGTGAGGGGGGCACACGACGGATACGTGTGCCGGGCGTTTGCAACCGCCACAATACTTCCAGACTTGTGAGAGCCGCCTACGCAAGATTTGTCGGCATGCTAGCCCCCGAAGGCCGCCGGCCACAGCCGTAGACGCGCGAAGGGCAATCCGCGTAGAGGGAATTTTTCGGATACTTCTAAATCACCAAAAATTATGAAAGAAATACCATCGTTCCTATAGCACATGTGCCCATGTCATGCAAAAAAAACTCATGATTTTATCGCGCTCCGAGTATTTAGTAATATTGACGCCGCATTGTTACCGCAGAACGTCTACTACCGTGTCATCGGCGTCCGTGAGGGGGGGCCACGCCCCGGAGATGCGTCCCGCCTCTTCGGACATGCCACCACACCACCCCGCATGTATGAGGGCCCGGTGCGACGCTCCGGTGG
>NC_057806.1:709222703-709228886 GCF_018294505.1 Triticum aestivum
AGTGCCCCCGTCCCGCCTAACCCTGTAGCGTTTGACCACATGATCTAGCCCTTTGACTTTGCACGGACGGGATTTGACCAGTGGACGTCCCCACCCGGTTATGTTAGGTCAGCCCATATGAACACTTTGGAGCAACATCCGGGCCAGACCCACAGCAAGATCCCCTCCGTGTAGACCCGACGCGTCCGTTTCCCCCCTCCAGGTGCCGGCGACGGCGCCGTCCGTGAGGGGGGGGGCACACCCCGGACACGCGTGCCGGGCGTTTGCAACCGCCACAACACTTCCAGACTTGTGAGAGGCCGCCTACACAAGATTTGGCGCCATGCTAGCCCCCGGAGGCCGCCGGCCATAGTCGTAGACGCGCGAAGGGAAATCCGCGTAGAGGGAATTTTTCGGATACTTCTCCATCACCAAAAATTATTAAAAAATACCATCGTTCCTGTAGCACATGTGCCCACGTCGTGAAAAAAAACTCATTGTTACCGCAGAAGGTCTACTACCATGTCATCGCTGTCCGTGAGGGGGGCCACGCCCCGGAGACGCGTCCCGCCTCTTCGGACATGCCACCACACCACCAAGCATGTATGAGGGCCCGATGCGACGCTCCGGTGGCATTGCTACCCCCCCCCAGTGCCCCCGTCCCGCCTAACCCTGTAGCGTTTGACCACAGGATCTAGCCCTTTGACTTTGCACGGACGGGCTTTGACCAGTGGACCTCCCCACCCGGTTGTGTTAGGTCAGCCCATAGGCACACTTTGGAGCAACATCCGTGCCAGACCCGTAGCAAGATCCCCTCCGTGTAGACCCGACGCGTCCGTTTCCCCCCTCCAGGTGCCGGCGGCGGCGCCGTACGTGAGGGGGGGCACACCCCGGACACGCGTGCCGGGCGTTTGCAACTGCCACAACACTTCCAGACTTGTGAGAGGCCGCCTACGCAAGATTTGGCGGCATGCTAGCCCTCGGAGGCCGCCGGCCACAGCCGTAGGCGCGCGAAGGGCAATCCGCGTAGAGGGAATTTTTCGGATACTTCTCCATCACCAAACATTCTGAAAAATACCATCGTTCCTATAGCACATGTGCCCATGTCGTGAAAAAAACTCATGATTTTATCGCGCTCCGAGTATTTAGTAATATTGACGCCGCATCGTTACCGCAGAACGTCTACTACCGTGTCATCGGCGTCCGTGAGGGGGGGGGGGCACGCCCCGGAGATGCGTCCCGCCTCTTTGGACATGCCACCACACCACCCCGCATGTATGAGGGTCCGGTGCGATGCTCCGGTGGCATTGCTACCCCCCCCTCCCCAGTGCCCCCGTCCCGCCTAACCCTGTAGCGTTTAACCACATGATCTAGCCCTTTGACTTTGCACGGACGGGATTTGACCAGTGGACGTCCCCACCCGGTTATGTTAGGTCAGCCCATATGAACACTTTGGAGCAACATCCGGTCCAGACCCACAGCAAGATCCCCTCCGTGTAGACCCGACGCGTCCGTTTCCCCCCTCCAGGTGCCGGCGGCGGCGCCGTCCATGAGGGAGGGGCACACCCCGGACATGCGTGCCGGGCGTTTGCAACCGCCACAACACTTCCAGACTTGTGAGAGGCCGCCTACACAAGATTTGGCGGCATGCTAGCCCCCGCAGGCCGCCGGCCACAGCCGTAGACGCGCGAAGGGAAATCCGCGTAGAGGGAATTTTTCGGATACTTCTCCATCACCAAAATTTATGAAACAATACCATCGTTCCTATAGCACATGTGCCCACGTCGTGAAAAAAAACTCATGATTTTATCGTGCTCCGAGTATTTAGTTATATTGACGCTGCATCGTTACCGTAGAACGTCTACTACCATGTCATCACCGTCCGTGAGGGGGGCCATGCCCCGGAGACGCGTCCCGCCTCTTCGGACATGCCACCACACCACCACGCATGTATGAGGGCCCGGTGCGACGCTCCGGTGGCATTGCTACCCCCCCCAGTGCCCCCGTCCCGCCTAACCCTGTAGCGTTTGACCACGGGATCTAGCCCTTTGACTTTGCACGGACGGGCTTTGACCAGTGGACCTCCCCACCCGGTTGTGTTAGGTTAGCCCATAGGAACACTTTGGAGCAACATCCGGGCCAGACGCATAGCAAGATCCCCTCCATGTAGACCCGACGCGTCCGTTTCCCCCCTCCAGGTGCCTGCGGCGGCGCCGTCCGTGAGGGGGGGCACCCCCCGGACACGCGTGCCCGGCGTTTGCAACCGCCACAACACTTCCAGACTTGTGAGAGGCCGCCTACGCAAGATTTGGCGGCATGCTAGCCCCCGGAGGCCGCCGGCCACAGCCGTAGACGCGCGAAGGGCAATCCGGGTAGAGGGAATTTTTCGGATACTTCTCCATCACCAAACATTCTGAAAAAATACCATCGTTCCTATAGCACATATGCCCACGTCGTGCAAAAAACTCATGATTTTATCGCGCTCCGAGTATTTAGTAATATTGACGCCGCATCGCTACCGCAGAACGTCTACTACCGTGTCATCGGCGTCCGTGAGGGGGGGCCACGCCCCGGAGACGCGTCCCGCCTCTTCGGACATGCCACCACACCGCCCCGCATGTATGAGGGCCTGATGCGACGCTCCGGTGGCATTGCTACCCCCCCAATGCCCCCGTCCCGCCTAACCCTGTAGCGTTTGACCACGGGATCTAGCCCTTTGACTTTGCACGGACGGGCTTTGACCAGTGGACCTCCCCACCCGGTTGTGTTAGGTCAGCCCATAGGAACACTTTGGAGCAACATCCGGGCCAGACCCACAGCAAGATCCCCTCCGTGTAGACCCGACGCGTCCGTTTCCCCCCTCCAGGTGCCGGCGGCGGCGCCGTCCGTGAGGGGGGGCACACCTCGGACACGCGTGTCGGGCGTTTGCAACCGCCACAATACTTCCAGACTTGTGAGAGCCGCCTACGCAAGATTTGGCGTCATGCTAGCCCCCGAAGGCCGCCGGCCACAGCCGTAGACGCGCGAAGGGCAATCCGCGTAGAGGGAATTTTTCGGATACTTCTCCATCACCAAAAATTATGAAAAAATACCATCATTCGTATAGCACATGTGCCCATGTCATTCAAAAAAACTCATGATTTTATCGCGCTCCGAGTATTTAGTAATATTGTCGCTGCATCATTATTGCAGAACGTCTACTACCGTGTCATCGCCGTCCGTGAGGGGGGGCCACGCCCCGGAGACGCGTACCGCCTCTTCGGACGTGCCACCACACCACCCCGCATGTATGAGGGCCCGGTGCGATGCTCCGGTGGCATTGCTACCCCCCAGTGCCCCCGTCCCGCCTAACCCTATAGCGTTTGACCACGGGATCTAGCCCATTGACTTTCCACAGACGGGCTTTGGCCAGTGAACCTCCCCACCCGGTTGTGTTATATCAGCCCATAGGAACACTTTGGAGCAACATCCGGGCCAGACCCACAGCAAGATCCCCTCCGTGTAGACCCGACGCGTCCGTTTTCCCCCTCCAGGTGCCGGCGGCAGCGCCGTCCGTGAGGGGGGGCACACCCCGGACACGCGTGCCGGGCGTTTGCAACCGCCACAACACTTCCAGACTTGTGAGAGGCCGCCTACGCAAGATTTGGCGGCATGCTAGCCCCGGAGGCCGCCAGCCATAGCCGTAGACGCGCGAAGGGCAATCCGCGTAGAGGGCATTTTTCGGATACTTCTCCATCACCAAAAATTATGAAAAAATACCATCGTTCCTATAGCACATGTGCCCACATCGTGCAAAAAAACTCATGATTTTATCACGCTCCGAGTATTTAGTAATATTGACACCGCATCGTTACCGCAGAACGTCTACTACCGTGTCATCGCCGTCCTTGAGGGGGGGGGCACGCCCCGGAGACGCGTCCCACCTCTTCGGACATGCCACCACACCACCCCGCATGTATGAGGGCCCGGTGCGATGCTCCGATGGCATTGCTACCCCCTAGTGCCCCTGTCTCGCCTAACCCTGTAGCGTTTGACCACGGGATCTAGCCCTTTGACTTTGCACGGACGGGCTTTGACCAGTGGACCTCCCCACCCGGTTGTGTAAGTTCAGCCCATAGGAAAACTTTGGAGCAACATCCGGGCCAGACCCATAGAAGGATCCCCTTCGTGTAGACCCGACGCGTCCGTTTCCCCCCTCCAGGTGCCGGCGGCGGCGCCGTCCGTGAGGGGTGGCACACCCCGGACACGCGTGCCGATCATTTACAACCGCCACAACACTTCCAGACTTGTGAGAGGCCGCCTACGCAAGATTTGGCGGCATGCTAGCCCCGGAGGCCGCCGGCCACAGCCGTAGACGCGCGAAGGGCATTCCGCATAGAGGGAATTATTCGGATACTTCTCCATCACCAAAAATTATGAAAAAATACCATCGTTCCTATAGCACATGTGCCCACGTCGTGCAAAAAAACTCATGATTTTATCGCGCTCCGAGTATTTAGTAATATTGACGCCGCATCGTTACCGCAGAACGTCTACTACCGTGTCATCGGCGTCCGTGAGGGGGGGCCACGCCCCGGAGATGCGTCCCGCCTCTTCGGACATGCCACCACACCACCCCGCATGTATGAGGGCCCGGTGCGATGCTCCGGTGGCATTGCTACCCCCCCCCTCCCCAGTGCCCCCGTCCCGCCTAACCCTGTTGCGTTTGACCATAGGATCTAGCCCTTTGACTTTGCACGGACGGGATTTGACCAGTGGACGTCCCCACCCGGTTGTGTTAGGTCAGCCCATATGAACACTTTGGAGCAACATCTGGGCCAGACCCACAGCAAGATCCCCTCCGTGTAGACCCGACGCGTCCGTTACCCCCCTCCAAGTGCCGGCGGCGGCGCCGTCCGTGAGGGGGGGGGGCACACCCCGGACATGCGTGCCGGGCGTTTGCAACCGCCACAACACTTCCAGACTTGTGAGAAGCCACCTACGCAAGATTTGGCGGCATGCTAGCCCCCGGAGGCCGCCGGCCACAGCCGTAGACGCGCGAAGGGCAATCCGCGTAGAGGGAATTTTTCGGATAGTTCTCCATCACCAAAAATTATGAAAAAATACCATCGTTCCTATAGCGCATGTGCCCACGTCGTCAAAAAAAACTCATGATTTTATCGCGCTCCGAGTATTTAGTAATATTGACGCCGCATCGTTACCGCAGAACGTCTACTACCATGACATCGCCGTCCGTGAGGGGGGCCATGCCCCGGAGATGCGTCCCGCCTGTTCGGACATGCCACCACACCACCCCGCATGTATGAGGGCCCGATGTGACGCTCCGGTGGCATTGCTACCCCAGTGCCCCCGTCCCGCCTAACCCTGTAGCGTTTGACCACGGGATCTAGCCCTTTGACTTTGCACGGACGGGCTTTGACCAGTGGACCTCCCCACCCGGTTGTGTTAGGTCAGCCCATAGGAACACTTTGGAGCAACATCCGGTCCAGACCCACAGCAAGATCCCCTCCGTGTAGACCCGACGCGTCCGTTTCCCCCCTCCAGGTGCTGGCGGCGGCGCCGTCCGTGAGGGGGGCACACCCCGGACACGTGTGCCGGGCGTTTGCAACCGCCACAAGACTTCCAGACTTGTGAGAGGCCGCCTACGCAAGATTTGGCGGCATGCTAGCCCCCGGAGGCCGTCGGCCACAGCCGTAGACGCGCGAAGGGCAATCCACGTAGAGGGAATTTTTCGGATACTTCTCCATCACCAAAAATTATGAAAAAATACTATCGTTCCTATAGCACATGTGCCCACGTCGTGCAAAAAAACTTATGATTTTATCGCGCTCCGAGTATTTAGTAATATTGACGCCGCATCGTTACCGCAGAACGTCTACTACCATGTCATCGCCGTCCGTGAGGGCGGCCATGCCCCGGAGACGCGTCCCGCCTCTTCGGACATGCCACCACACCACCATGCATGTATGAGGGCCCGGTACGATGCTCCGGTGGCATTGCTACCCCCCCCCCCAGTGCCCCCGTCCCGCCTAACCCTGTAGCGTTTGACCACGGGAGCTAGCCCTTTGACTTTGCACGGACGGGCTTTGACCAGTGGACCTCCCCACCCGGTTGTGTTAGGTCAGCCCATAGGAACACTTTGGAGCAACATCCGGGCCAGACCCACAGCAAGATCCCCTCCGTGTAGACCCGACGCGTCCGTTT
>NC_057806.1:709228896-709231087 GCF_018294505.1 Triticum aestivum
TGTAGCGTTTGACCACGGGATCTAGCCCTTTGACTTTGCACAGACGGGCTTTGACCACTAGACCTCCCCACCCAGTTGTGTTAGGTCAGCCCATATGAACACTTTGGAGCAACATCCGGGCCAGACCCACAGCAAGATCCCCTCCGTGTAGACCCGACGCGTCCGTTTCCCACCTCCAGGTGCCGGCGGCGGCGCCATCCGTGAGGGGGGGGCACACCCCGGACACGCGTGCCGGGCGTTTGCAACCGCCACAACACTTCCAGACTTGTGAGAGGCCCCCTACACAAGATTTGGCGGCATGCTAGCCCCCGGAGGCCGCCGACCACAGCCGTAGACGCGCGAAGGGAAATCCGCGTAGAGGGAATTTTTCGGATACTTCTCCATCAACAAAAATTATGAAAAAATACCATCGTTCCTATAGCACATGTGCCCACCTCATGAAAAAAACTCATGATTTTATCGTGCTCCGAGTATTTAGTAATATTGACGCCGCATCGTTACCGCAGAACGTCTACTACCATGTCATCGCCGTCCGTGAGGGGGGCCACGCCCCGGAGACGCGTCCCGCCTCTTCGGACATGCCACCACACCACCACGCATGTATGAGGGACCGGTGCGATGCTCCGGTGGCATTGCTACCCCCCAGTGCCCCCGTGCCGCCTAACCCTGTAGCGTTTGACCACGGGATCTAGCCCTTTGACTTTGCACGGACGGGCTTTGACCCGTGGACCTTCCCACCCGGTTGTGTTAGGTCAGCCCATAGGAACACTTTGGAGCAACATCCGGGCCAGACCCACAGCAAGATCCCCTCCGTGTAGACCCGACGCGTCCGTTTCCCCCCTCCAGGTGCCAGCGGCGGCGCCGTCCGTGAGGGGGGGCACACCTCGGACACGCGTGCCGGGCGTTTGCAACCGCCACAAGACTTCCAGACTTGTGAGAGGCCGCCTACGCAAGATTTGGCGGCATGCTAGCCCCCGGAGGCCGCCGGCCACAGCCGTAGACGCGCGAAGGGCAATCCGCGTAGAGGGAATTTTTTGGATACTTCTCCATCACCAAAAATTATTGAAAAAATACCATCGTTCCTATAGCACATGTGCCCACGTCGTGAAAAAAACTCATGATTTTATCGCGCTCCCCAGTATTTAGTAATATTGAGGCCGCATCGTTACCGCAGAACGTCTACTACCGTATCATCGCCGTCCGTGAGGGGGGGCCACGCCCCGGAGACGCGTCCTGCCTCTTCGGACATGCCACCACACCACCCCGCATGTATGAGGGCCCGATGTGATGCTCCAGTGGCATTGCTACCCCCAGTGCCCCCGTCCCGCCTAACCCTATAGCGTTTGACCACGGGATCTAGCCCTTTGACTTTGCACGGACGGGCTTTGACCAATGGACCTCCCCACCTGGTTGTGTTAGGTCAGCCCATAGGAACACTTTGGAGCAACATTCGGTCCAGACCCACAGCAAGATCCCCTCCGTGTAGACCCGACGCGTCCGTTTCCCCCCTCCAGGTGCCGACGGCGGCGCCGTCCGTGAGGGGGGTACACCCCGGACATGCGTGCCGGGCGTTTGCAACCGCCACAACACTTCCAGACTTGTGAGAGGCCGCCTACGCAAGATTTGGCGGCATGCTAGCCCCGGAGGCCGCCGGCCGCAGCCGTAGACGCGCGAAGGGCATTCCGCGTAGAGGGAATTTTTCGGATACTTCTCCATCACCAAAAATTATGAAAAAATACCATCGTTCCTATAGCACATGTGCCCACGTCATGCAAAAAAACTCATGATTTTATCGCGCTCCAAGTATTTAGTAATATTGACGCTGCATCGTTACCGCAGAACGTCTACTACCGTGTCATCGGCGTCCGTGAGGGGGGGCCACGCCCCGGAGATGCGTCCCGCCTCTTCGGACATGCCACCATACCACCCCGCATGTATGAGGGCCCGGTGCGACGCTTCGGTGGCATTGCTACCCCCCCCCCCCAGTGCCCCCGTCCCGCCTAACCCTGTAGCGTTTGACCACAGGATCTAGCCCTTTGACTTTGCACGGACGGGATTTGACCAGTGGACGTCCCCACCTGGTTGTGTTAGGTCAGCCCATATGAAGACTTTGGAGCAAAATTCGGGCCAGACCCACAGCAAGATCCCCTCCGTGTAGACCCGACGCGTCCGTTTCCCCCCTCCAGGTGCC
>NC_057806.1:709231883-709234449 GCF_018294505.1 Triticum aestivum
CCCAAGTGCCCCCGTCCCGCCTAACCCTGTACCGTTTGACCACGGGATCTAGCCCTTTGACTTTGCACGGACGGGCTTTGACCAGTGGACCTCCCCACCCGGTTGTGTTAGGTCAGCCCATAGGAACACTTTGGAGCAACATCCGGGCCAGACCCATAGCAAGATCCCCTCCGTGTAGACCCGACGCGTCCGTTTCCCCCCTCCAGGTGTCGGCGACGGCGCCGTCCGTGAGGGGGGGCACACACCGGACACGCGTGCCGGGCGTTTGCAACCGCCACAACACTTCCAGACTTGTGAGAGGCCACCTACGCAAGATTTGGCGGCATGCTAGCCCACGTAGGCCGCCGGCCACAGCCGTAGACGCGCGAAGGGCAATCCGCGTAGAGGGAATTTTTCGGATACGTCTCCATTACCAAACATTCTGAAAAAATACCATCGTTCCTATAGCACATGTGCCCATGTCGTGCAAAAAACTCATGATTTTATCGCGCTCCGAGTATTTAGTAATATTGATGCCGCATCGTTACCGCAGAACGTCTACTACCGTGTCATCGCCGTCCGTGAGGGGGGGCCACGCCCCGGAGACGCGTCCCGCCTCTTCGGACATGCCACCACACCACCCAGCATGTATGAGGGCCCGATGTGATGCTCCGGTGGCATTGCTACCCCCAAGTGCCCCCGTCCCGCCTAACCCTGTAGCGTTTGACCACGGGATCTAGCCCTTTGACTTTGCACGGACGGGCTTTGACCAGGGGACCTCCCCACCCGGTTGTGTTAGGTCAACCCATAGGAACACTTTGGAGCAACATCCGGGCCAGACCCATAGCAAGATCCCCTCCGTGTAGACCCGACGCGTCCGTTTCCCCCCTCCAGGTGCCGGCGGCGGCGCCGTCCGTGAGGGGGGGCACACCCCAGACACGCGTGCCGGGCGTTTGCAACCGCCACAAGACTTCCAGACTTGTGAGAGGCTGCCTATGCTAGATTTGGCGGCATGCTAGCCCCCGGAGGCCGCCGGCCACAGCCGTAGACGCGCGAAGGGCAATCCGCGTAGAGGGAATTTTTCGGATACTTCTCCATCACCAAAAAATATGAAAAAATACCATCGTTCCTATAGCACATGTGCCCACGTCGTGCAAAAAAACTCACGATTTTATCGTGCTCCGACTATTTAGTAATATTGACGTCGCATCATTACCGCAGAATGTCTACTACCGTGTCATCGTCATCCGTGAGGGGGGCCACACCCCGGAGACGCGTCCCGCCTCTTCGGACATGCCACCACACCACCCCGCATGTATGAGGGCCCGGTGCGATGCTCCGGTGGCATTGCTACCCCCCCCCCCAATGCCCCCGTCCCGCCTAACCCTGTAGCATTTGACCACAGGATCTAGCCCTTTGACTTTGCACGGACGGGATATGACCAGTGGACGTCCCCACCCGGTTGTGTTAGTTCAGCCCATATGAACACTTTGGAGCAACATCCGGGCCAGACCCATAGCAAGATCCCTTTCGTGTAGACCCGACGCGTCCGTTTCCCCCCTCCAGTTGCCGGCGGCGGTGCCGTCCGTGAGGGGTGGCACACCCCGGACACGCGTGCCGGGCGTTTACAACCGCCACAACACTTCCAGACTTGTGAGAGGCCGCCTACGCAAGATTTGGCGGCATGCTAGCCCCGGAGGCCGCCGGCCACAGCCGTAGACGCGCGAAGGGCATTCCGCGTAGAGGGAATTTTTCGGATACTTCTCCATCACCAAAAATTATGAAAAAATACCATCATTCCTATAGCACATGTGCCCACGTCGTGCAAAAAAACTCATAATTTTATCGCGCTCCGAGTATTTAGTAATATTGATGCCGCATCGTTACCGCAGAACGTCTACTACCGGGTCACTGGCGTCAGTGAGGGGGGCCACGCCCCGGAGATGCGTCCCGCCTCTTCGGACATGCCACCACACCACCCCGCATGTATGAGGGCCGGTGCGACGCTCCGGTGGCATTGCTACCCCCCCCCTCCCCCAGTGCCCCCGTCCCGCCTAACCCTGTAGCGTTTGACCACAGGATCTAGCCCTTTGACTTTGCACGGACGGGCTTTGACCAGTGGACCTCCCCACCCGGTTGTGTTAGGTCAGCCCATAGGCACACTTTGGAGCAACATCCGTGCCAGACCCGTAGCAAGATCCCCTCCGTGTAGACCCGACGCGTCCGTTTCCCCCCTCCAGGTGCCGGCGGCGGCGCCGTACGTGAGGGGGGGCACACCCCGGACACGCGTGCCGGGCGTTTGCAACTGCCACAACACTTCCAGACTTGTGAGAGGCCGCCTACGCAAGATTTGGCGGCATGCTAACCCTCGGAGGCCGTCGGCCACAGCCGTAGGCGCGCGAAGGGCAATCCGCGTAGAGGGAATTTTTCGGATACTTCTCCATCACCAAACATTCTGAAAAATACCATCGTTCCTATAGCACATGTGCCCATGTCGTGAAAAAAACTCATGATTTTATCGCGCTCCGAGTATTTAGTAATATTGACGCCGCATCGTTATCGCAGAACGTCTACTACCGTGTCATCG
>NC_057806.1:709234676-709242007 GCF_018294505.1 Triticum aestivum
CCTAACCCTGTAGCGTTTGACCACGGGATCTAGCCCTTTGACTTTGCACAGACGGGCTTTGACCAGTGGACCTCCCCACCCGGTTGTGTTAGGTCAGCCCATAGGAACACTTTGGAGCAACATCCGGTCTAGACCCACAGCAAGATCCCCTCCGTGTAGACTCGACGCGTCCGTTTCCCCCCTCCAGGTGCCGCCGGCGGCGCCGTCCGTGAGGGGGGCACACCCCGGACACGTGTGTCGGGCGTTTGCAACCGCCACAATACTTCTAGACTTATGAGAGCCGCCTACGCAAGATTTGGCGGCATGCTAGCCCCCGAAGGCCGCCGGCCACAGCCGTAGACGCGTGAAGGGCAATCCGCGTAGAGGGAATTTTTCAGATACTTCTCCATCACCAAAAATTATGAAAAAATACCATCGTTCCTATAGCACATGTGCCCATGTCATGCAAAAAAACTCATGATTTTATCGCGCTCCGAGTATTTAGTAATATTGACGCCGCATCGTTACCGCAGAACGTCTACTACCGTGTCATCGGCGTCCGTGAGGGGGGGGGCACGCCCCGGAGATGCGTCCCGCCTCTTTGGACATGCCACCACACCACCCCGCATGTATGAGGGTCCGGTGCGACGCTCCGGTGGCATTGCTACCCCCCCTCCCCAGTGCCCCCGTCCCGCCTAACCCTGTAGCGTTTAACCACATGATCTAGCCCTTTGACTTTGCACGGACGGGATTTGACCAGTGGACGTCCCCACCCGGTTATGTTAGGTCAGCCCATATGAACACTTTGGAGCAACATCCGGTCCAGACCCACAGCAAGATCCCCTCCGTGTAGACCCGACGCGTCCGTTTCCCCCCTCCAGGTGCCGGCGGCGGCGCTGTCCATGAGGGAGGGGCACACCCCGGACATGCGTGCCGGGCGTTTGCAACCGCCACAACACTTCCAGACTTGTGAGAGGCCGCCTACACAAGATTTGGCGGCATGCTAGCCCCCGCAGGCCGCCGGCCATAGCCGTAGACGCGCGAAGGGAAATCCGCGTAGAGGGAATTTTTCGGATACTTCTCCATCACCAAAATTTATGAAACAATACCATCGTTCCTATAGCACATGTGCCCACGTCGTGAAAAAAACTCATGATTTTATCGTGCTCCGAGTATTTAGTTATATTGACGCTGCATCGTTACCGCAGAACGTCTACTACCATGTCATCACCGTCCGTGAGGGGGGCCACGCCCCGGAGACGCGTCCCGCCTCTTCGGACATGCCACCACACCACCACGCATGTATGAGGGCCCGGTGCGACGCTCCGGTGGCATTGCTACCCCCCCAGTGCCCCCGTCCCGCCTAACCCTGTAGCGTTTGATGACGGGATCTAGCCCTTTGACTTTGCACGGACGGGCTTTGACCAGTGGACCTCCCCACCCGGTTGTGTTAGGTTAGCCCATAGGAACACTTTGGAGCAACATCCGGGCCAGACGCATAGCAAGATCCCCTCCATGTAGACCCGACGCGTCCGTTTCCCCCCTCCAGGTGCCCGCGGCGGCGCCGTCCGTGAGGGGGGGCACCCCCCGGACACGCGTGCCGGGCGTTTGCAACCGCCACAACACTTCCAGACTTGTGAGAGGCCGCCTACGCAAGATTTGGCGGCATGCTAGCCCCCGGAGGCCGCCGGCCACAGCCGTAGACGCGCGAAGGGCAATCCGGGTAGAGGGAATTTTTCGGATACTTCTCCATCACCAAACATTCTGAAAAAATACCATCGTTCCTATAGCACATATGCCCACGTCGTGCAAAAAACTCATGATTTTATCGCGCTCCGAGTATTTAGTAATATTGACGCCGCATCGCTACCGCAGAACGTCTACTACCGTGTTATCGGCGTCCGTGAGGGGGGGCCACGCCCCGGAGACGCGTCCCGCCTCTTCGGACATGCCACCACACCGCCCCGCATGTATGAGGGCCCGATGTGACGCTCCGGTGGCATTGCTACCCCCAGTGCCCCCGTCCCGCCTAACCATGTAGCGTTTGACCACAGGATCTAGCCCTTTGACTTTGCACGGACGGGATTTGACCAGTGGACGTCCCCACCCGGTTGTGTCAGTTCAGCCCATATGAACACTTTGGAGCAACATCCGGGCCAGACCCACAGCAAGATCCCCTCCGTGTAGACCCGACGCGTCCGTTTCCCCCCTCCAGGTGCCCGCGGCGGCGCCGTCCGTGAGGGGGGGGGGGCACACCCCGGACACGCGTGCCGGGCGTTTGCAACCGCCACAACACTTCCAGACTTGTGAGAGGCCGCCTACGCAAGATTTGGCGGCATGCTAGCCCCCGGAGGCCGCTGGCCACAGCCGTAGACGCGCGAAGGGCAATCCGCGTAGAGGGAATTTTTCGGATACTTCTCCATCACCAAAAATTATGAAAAAATACCATCGATCCTATAGCACATGTGCCCACGTCGTGAAAAATACTCATGATTTTATCGCGCTCCGAGTATTTAGTAATATTGACGCCGCATCGTAACCGCAGAACGTCTACTACCGTGTCATCGCCGTCCGTGAGGGGGGCCACGCCCCGGAGATGCGTCTTGTCTCTTAGGACATGCCACCACACCACCACGCATGTATGAGGGCCCGGTGCGACGCTCCGGTGGCATTGCTACCCCCAGTGCCCCCGTCCCGCCTAACCCTGTAGCGTTTGACCACGGGATCTAGCCCTTTGACTTTGCACGGACGGGCTTTGACCTGTGGACCTTCCCACCCGGTTGTGTTAGGTCAGCCCATAGGAACACTTTGGAGCAACATCCGGGCCAGACCCATAGCAAGATCCCATCCGTGTAGACCCGACACGTCCGTTTCCCCCCTCCACGTGCCGGCGGCGGCGCCGTCCGTGAGGGGGGGCACACCACGGACACGCGTGCCGGGCGTTTGCATCCGCCACAACACTTCCAGACTTGTGAGAGGCCGCCTACGCAAGATTTGGCGGCATGCTAGCCCCCAGAGGCCGCCGGCCACAGTCGTAGACGCGCGAAGGGCAATCCGCGTAGAGGGAATTTTTCGGATACTTCTCCATCACCAAAAATTATGAAAAAATACCATCGTTCCTATAGCACATGTGCCCACGTCGTGAAAAAAAACTCATGATTTTATCGTGCTCCGAGTATTTAGTAATATTGACGCCGCATCGCTATCGCAGAACGTCTACTACCGTGTCATCGCCGTCCGTGAGGGGGGGCCACGCCCCGGAGACGCGTCCCGCCTCTTCGGACATGCCACCACACCACCCCGCATGTATGAGGGCCCGGTGCGACGCTCCGGTGGCATTTCTACCCCCCCAATGCTCCCGTCCCGCCTAACCCTGTAGCGTTTGACCACGGGATCTAGCCCTTTGACTTTGCACGGACGGGCTATGACCAGTGGACCTCCCTACCCGGTTGTGTTAGGTCAGCCCATAGGAACACTTTGGAGCAACATCCGGGCCAGACCCACAGCAAGATCCCCTCCGTGTAGACCCGACGCGTCCGTTTTCCCCCTCCAGGTGCCGGCGGCAGCGCCGTCCGTGAGGGGGGGCACACCCCGGACACGCGTGTCGGGCGTTTGCAACCGCCACAACACTTCCAGACTTGTGAGAGGCCGCCTACGCAAGATTTGGCGGCATGCTAGCCCCGGAGGCCGCCAGCCATAGTCGTAGACGCGCGAAGGGCAATCCGCGTAGAGGGCATTTTTCGGATACTTCTCCATCACCAAAAATTATGAAAAAATATCATCGTTCCTATAGCACATGTGCCCACGTCGTGCAAAAAAACTCATGATTTTATCACGCTCCGAGTATTTAGTAATATTGACACCGCATCGTTACCGCAGAACGTCTACTACCGTGTCATCGCCGTGCTTGAGGGGGGGGGGGCACGCCCCGGAGACGCGTCCCACCTCTTCGGACATGCCACCACACCACCCCGCATGTATGAGGGCCCGGTGCGATGCTCCGATGGCATTGCTACCCCCTAGTGCCCCTGTCTCGCCTAACCCTGTAGCGTTTGACCACAGGATCTAGCCCTTTGACTTTGCACGGACGGGCTTTGACCAGTGGACCTCCCCACCCGGTTGTGTTAGTTCAGCCCATAGGAACACTTTGGAGCAACATCCGGGCCAGACCCATAGAAGGATCCCCTTCGTGTAGACCCGACGCGTCCGTTTCCCCCCTCTAGGTGCCGGCGGCGGCGCCGTCCGTGAGGGGTGGCACACCCCGGACACGCGTGCCGATCATTTACAACCGCCACAACACTTCCAGACTTGTGAGAGGCCGCCTACGCAAGATTTGGCGGCATGCTAGCCCCGGAGGCCGCCGGCCACAGCCGTAGACGCGCGAAGGGCATTCCGCATAGAGGGAATTTTTCGGATACTTCTCCATCACCAAAAATTATGAAAAAATACCATCGTTCCTATAGCACATGTGCCCACGTCGTGCAAAAAAACTCATGATTTTATCGCGCTCCGAGTATTTAGTAATATTGACGCTGCATCGTTACCGCAGAACGTCTACTACCGTGTCATCGGCGTCCGTGAGGGGGGGCCACGCCCCGGAGATGCGTCCCGCCTCTTCGGACATGCCACCACACCACCCCGCATGTATGAGGGCCCGGTGCGATGCTCCGGTGGCATTGCTACCCCCCCCCTCCCCAGTGCCCCGTCCCGCCTAACCCTGTTGCGTTTGACCATAGGATCTAGCCCTTTGACTTTGCACGGACGGGATTTGACCAGTGGACGTCCCCACCCGGTTGTGTTAGGTCAGCCCATATGAACACTTTGGAGCAACATCTGCGCCAGACCCACAGCAAGATCCCCTCCGTGTAGACCCGACGCGTCCGTTTCCCCCCTCCAAGTGCCGGCGGCGGCGCCGTCCGCGAGGGGGGGGGCACACCCCGGACATGCGTGCCGGGCGTTTGCAACCGCCACAACACTTCCAGACTTGTGAGAGGCCACCTACGCAAGATTTGGCGGCATGCTAGCCCCCGGAGGCCGCCGGCCACAGCCGTAGACGCGCGAAGGGCAATCCGCGTAGAGGGAATTTTTCGGATACTTCTCCATCACCAAAAATTATGAAAAAAATACCATCGTTCCTATAGCGCATGTGCCCACGTCGTCAAAAAAAACTCATGATTTTATCGCAGTCCGAGTATTTAGTAATATTGACGCCGCATCGTTACCGCAGAACGTCTACTACCATGACATCGCCGTCCGTGAGGGGGGCCATGCCCCGGAGATGCGTCCCGCCTGTTCGGACATGCCACCACACCACCCCGCATGTATGAGGGCCCGATGTGACGCTCCGGTGGCATTGCTACCCCAGTGCCCCCGTCCCGCCTAACCCTGTAGCGTTTGACCACGGGATCTAGCCCTTTGACTTTGCACGGACGGGCTTTGAACAGTGGACCTCCCCACCCGGTTGTGTTAGGTCAGCCCATAGGAACACTTTGGAGCAACATCCGGTCCAGACCCACAGCAAGATCCCCTCCGTGTAGACCCGACGCGTCCGTTTCCCCCCTCCAGGTGCTGGCGGCGGCGCCGTCCGTGAGGGGGGCACACCCCGGACACGTGTGCCGGGCGTTTGCAACCGCCACAAGACTTCCAGACTTGTGAGAGGCCGCCTACGCAAGATTTGGCGGCATGCTAGCCCCCGGAGGCCGTCGGCCACAGCCGTAGACGCGCGAAGGGCAATCCACGTAGAGGGAATTTTTCGGATACTTCTCCATCACCAAAAATTATGAAAAAATACTATCGTTCCTATAGCACATGTGCCCACGTCGTGCAAAAAAACTTATGATTTTATCGCGCTCCGAGTATTTAGTAATATTGACGCCGCATCGTTACCGCAGAACGTCTACTACCATGTCATCGCCGTCCGTGAGGGCGGCCATGCCCCGGAGACGCGTCCCGCCTCTTCGGACATGCCACCACACCACCATGCATGTATGAGGGCCCGGTGCGATGCTCCGGTGGCATTGCTACCCCCCCCCCCAGTGCCCCCGTCCCGCCTAACCCTGTAGCGTTTCACCACGGGAGCTAGCCCTTTGACTTTGCACGGACGGGCTTTGACCAGTGGACCTCCCCACCCGGTTGTGTTAGGTCAGCCCATAGGAACACTTTGGAGCAACATCCGGGCCAGACCCACAGCAAGATCCCCTCCGTGTAGACCCGACGCGTCCGTTTCCCCCCTCCAGGTGCCAGCGGCGGCGCTGTCCGTGAGGGGGGGCACACCTCGGACACGCGTGCCGGGCGTTTGCAACCGCCACAAGACTTCCAGACTTGTGAGAGGCCGCCTACGCAAGATTTGGCGGCATGCTAGCCCCCGCAGGCCGCCGGCCAGAGCCGTAGACGCGCGAAGGGCAATCCGCGTAGAGGGAATTTTTTGGATACTTCTCCATCACCAAAAATTATTGAAAAAATACCATCGTTCCTATAGCACATGTGCCCACGTCGTGAAAAAAACTCATGATTTTATCGCGCTCCCCAGTATTTAGTAATATTGAGGCCGCATCGTTACCGCAGAACGTCTACTACCATATCATAGCCGTCCGTGAGGGGGGGCCACGCCCCGGAGACGCGTCCTGCCTCTTCGGACATGCCACCACACCACCCCGCATGTATGAGGGCCCGATGTGATGCTCCAGTGGCATTGCTACCCCTAGTGCCCCCGTCCCGCCTAACCCTATAGCGTTTGACCACGGGATCTAGCCCTTTGACTTTGCACGGACGGGCTTTGACCAGTGGACCTCCCCACCTGGTTGTGTTAGGTCAGCCCATAGGAACACTTTGGAGCAACATTCGGGCCAGACCCACAGCAAGATCCCCTCCGTGTAGACCCGTCGCGTCCGTTTCCCCCCTCCAGGTGCCGACGGCGGCGCCGTCCGTGAGGGGGGTACACCCCGGACACGCGTGCCGGGCGTTTGCAACCGCCACAACACTTCCAGACTTGTGAGAGGCCGCCTACGCAAGATTTGGCGGCATGCTAGCCCCGGAGGCCGCCGGCCGCAGCCGTAGACGCGCGAAGGGCATTCCGCGTAGAGGGAATTTTTCGGATACTTCTCCATCACCAAAAATTATGAAAAAATACCATCGTTCCTATAGCACATGTGCCCACGTCGTGCAAAAAAACTCATGATTTTATCGCGCTCCAAGTATTTAGTAATATTGACGCTGCATCGTTAGCGCAGAACGTCTACTACCGTGTCATCGGCGTCCGTGAGGGGGGGCCACGCCCCGGAGATGCGTCCCGCCTCTTCGGACAAGCCACCACACCACCCCGCATGTATGAGGGCCCGGTGCGACGCTTCGGT
>NC_057806.1:709242161-709244092 GCF_018294505.1 Triticum aestivum
TTGACTTTGCACGGACGGGATTTGACCAGTGGACGTCCCCACCTGGTTGTGTTAGGTCAGCCCATATGAAGACTTTGGAGCAAAATCCGGGCCAAACCCACAGCAAGATCCCCTCCGTGTAGACCCGACACGTCCGTTTCCCCCCTCCAGGTGCCGGCGGCGGCGCCGTCCGTGAGGGGGGGGGGCACACCCCGGACACGCGTGCCGGGCGTTTGCAACCGCCACAACACTTCCAGACTTGTGAGAGGCCGCCTACACAAGATTTGGCGGCATGCTAGCCCCCGGAGGCCGCCGGCCACAGCCGTAGACGCGCGAATGGAAATCCGCGTAGAGGGAATTTTTCGGATACTTCTCCATCACCAAAAATTATGAAAAAATACCATCATTCCTATAGCACTTGTGCCCATGTCGTGAAAAAAACTCATGATTTTATCGTGCTCCGAGTATTTAGTAATATTGACGCCGCATCGTTACCGTAGAATGTCTACTACCATGTCATCGCCGTCCGTGAGGGGGGCCATGCCCCGGAGACGCGTCCCGCCTCTTCGGACATGCCACCACACCACCACGCATGTATTAGGGCCCGGTGCGACGCTCCGGTGGCATTGCTACCCCCCCCCCCCAAGTGCCCCCGTCCCGCCTAACCCTGTAGCGTTTGACCACGGGATCTAGCCCTTTGACTTTGCACGGACGGGCTTTGACCAGTGGACCTCCCCACCCGGTTGTGTTAGGTCAGCCCATAGGAACACTTTGGAGCAACATCCGGGCCAGACCCATAGCAAGATCCCCTCCGTGTAGACCCGACGCGTCCGTTTCCCCCCTCCAGGTGTCGGCGACGGCGCCGTCCGTGAGGGGGGGCACACACCAGACACGCGTGCCGGGCGTTTGCAACCGCCACAACACTTCCAGACTTGTGAGAGGCCACCTACGCAAGATTTGGCGGCATGCTAGCCCACGGAGGCCGCCGGCCACAGCCGTAGACGCGCGAAGGGCAATCCGCGTAGAGGGAATTTTTCGGATACGTCTCCATCACCAAACATTCTGAAAAAATACCATCGTTCCTATAGCACATGTGCCCATGTCGTGCAAAAAACTCATGATTTTATCGCGCTCCGAGTATTTAGTAATATTGATGCCGCATCGTTACCGCAGAACGTCTACTACCGTGTCATCGCCGTCCGTGAGGGGGGGCCACGCCCCGGAGACGCGTCCCGCCTCTTCGGACATGCCACCACACCACCCAGCATGTATGAGGGCCCGATGTGATGCTCCGGTGGCATTGCTACCCCCAAGTGCCCCCGTCCCGCCTAACCCTGTAGCGTTTGACCACGGGATCTAGCCCTTTGACTTTGCACGGACGGGCTTTGACCAGGGGACCTCCCCACCCGGTTGTGTTAGGTCACCCCATAGGAACACTTTGGAGCAACATCCGGGCCAGACCCACAGCAAGATCCCCTCCGTGTAGACCCGATGAGTCCGTTTCCCCCTCCAGGTGCCGGCGGCGGCGCCGTCCGTGTGGGGGGGGCACACCCCGGACACGCGTGCCGGGCGTTTGCAACCGCCACAAGACTTCCAGACTTGTGAGAGGCCGCCTACGCTAGATTTGGCGGCATGCTAGCCCCCGGAGGCCGCCGGCCACACCCGTAGACGCGCGAAGGGCAATCCGCGTAGAGGGAATTTTTCGGATACTTCTCCATCACCAAAAATTAGGAAAAAATACCATCGTTCCTATAGCACATGTGCCCATGTCGTGCAAAAAAACTCATGATTTTATCGCGCTCCGAGTATTTAGTAATATTGACGCCGCATCATTACCGCAGAATGTCTACTACCGTGTCATCGTCATCCGTGAGGGGGGGCCACACCCCGGAGACGCGTCCCGCCTCTTCGGACATGCCACCACACCACCCCGCATGTATGAGGGCCCGGTG
>NC_057806.1:709244656-709247341 GCF_018294505.1 Triticum aestivum
CCCCGTCCCGCCTAACCCTGTAGCGTTTGACCACGGGATCTAGCCCTTTGACTTTGCACAGACGGGCTTTGACCAGTGGACCTCCCCACACAGTTGTGTTAGGTCAGCCCATAGGAACAGTTTGGAGCAACATCCGGGCCATACCCACAGCAAGATCCCCTCCGTGTAGACCCGACGCGTCCGTTTCCCCCCTCCAGGTGCCGGCGGCAGCGCCGTCCGTGAGGGGGGCACACCCCGGACACGTGTGCCGGGCGTTTGCAACCGCCACAATACTTCCAGACTTGTGAGAGCCGCCTACGCAAGATTTGGCGGCATGCTAGCCCCCGAAGGCCGCCGGCCACAGCCGTAGACGCGCGAAGGGCAATCCGCGTAGAGGGAATTTTTCGGATACTTCTCCATCACCAAAAATTATGAAAAAATACCATCGTTCCTATAGGACATGTGCCCATGTCATGCAAAAAAACTCATGATTTTATCGCGCTCCGAGTATTTAGTAATATTGACGCCGCATCGTTACCGCAGAACGTCTACTACAGTGTCATCGGCGTCCGTGAGGGGGGGGGGCACGCCCCGGAGATGCCTCCCGCCTCTTCGGACATGCCACCACACCACCCCACATGTATGAGGGCCCGGTGCGACGCTCCGGTGGCATTGCTACCCCCCCCAGAGCCCCCGTCCCGCCTAACCCTATAGCGTTTGACCACAGGATCTAGCCCTTTGACTTTGCACAGACGGGATTTGACCAGTGGACGTCCCCACCCGGTTATGTTAGGTCAGCCCATATGAACACTTTGGAGCAACATCCGGGCCAGACCCACAGCAAGATCCCCTCCGTGTAGACCCGACGCGTCCGTTTCCCCCCTCCAGGTGCCGGCGGCGGCGCCATCCGTGAGGGGGGGGGCACACCCCGGACACGCGTGCCGGGCGTTTGCAACCGCCACAACACTTCCAGACTTGTGAGAGGCCCCCTACACAAGATTTGGCGGCATGCTAGCCCCCGGAGGCCACCGACCACAGCCGTAGACGCGCGAAGGGAAATCCGCGTAGAGGGAATTTTTCGGATACTTCTCCATCAACAAAAATTATGAAAAAATACCATCGTTCCTATAGCACATGTGCCCACCTCGTGAAAAAAACTCATGATTTTATCGTGCTCTGAGTATTTAGTAATATTGACGCCGCATCGTTACCGCAGAACGTCTACTACCATGTCATCGCCGTCCGTGAGGGGGGCCACGCCCTGGAGACGCGTCCCGCCTCTTCGGACATGCCACCACACCACTACGCATGTATGAGGGACCGGTGCGATGCTCCGGTGGCATTGCTACCCCCTAGTGCCCCCGTGCCGCCTAACCCTGTAGCGTTTGACCACGGGATCTAGCCCTTTGACTTTGCACGGACGGGCTTTGACCCGTGGACGTTCCCACCCGATTGTGTTAGGTCAGCCCATAGGAACACTTTGGAGCAACATCCGGGCCAGACCCATAGCAAGATCCCCTCTGTGTAGACCCGACGCGTCCGTTTCCCCCCTCCAGGTGCCGGCGGCGGCGCCGTCCGTGAGGGGGGGCACACCCCGGACACGCGTGCCGGGCGTTTGCAACCGCCACAAGACTTCCAGACTTCTGAGAGGCCGCCTATACTAGATTTGGCGGCATGCTAGCCCCCGGAGGCCGCCGGCCACACCCGTAGACACCCGTAGACGCGCGAAGGGCAATCCGCGTAGAGGGAATTTTTCGGATACTTCTCCATCACCAAAAATTATGAAAAAATACCATCGTTCCTATAGCACACGTGCCCACGTCGTGCAAAAAAACTCATGATTTTATCGCGCTCCGAGTATTTAGTAATATTAACGCCGCATCATTACAGCAGAATGTCTACTACCGTGTCATCGTCATCCGTGAGGGGGGGCCACACCCCGGAGACGCGTCCCGCCTCTTCGGACATGCCACCACACCACCCCGCATTTATGAGGGCCCGGTGCGATGCTCCGGTGGCATTGCTACCCCCCCCCCCCAAATGCCCCCGTCCTGCCTAACCCTGTAGTGTTTGACCACAGGATCTAGCCCTTTGACTTTGCACGGACGGGATTTGACTAGTGGACGTCCCCACCCGGTTGTGTTAGTTCAGCCCATATGAACACTTTGGAGCAACATCCGGGCCAGACCCATAGCAAGATCCCCTTCGTGTAGACCCGACGCGTCCGTTTCCCCCCTCCAGGTGCCGGCGGCGGCGCCGTCCGTGAGGGGTGGCACACCCCGGACACGCGTGCCGGGCGTTTGCAACCGCCACAACACTTCCAGACTTGTGAGAGGCCGCCTACGCAAGATTTGGCGGCATGCTAGCCCCCGGAGGCCGCCGGCCACAGCCGTAGACGCGCGAAAGGCAATCCGCGTAGAGGGAATTTTTCGGATACTTCTCCATCACCAAAAATTATGAAAAAAATACTATCGTTCCTATAGCACATGTGCCCACGTCGTGAAAAAAACTCATGATTTTATCGCGCTCCGAGTATTTAGTAATATTGACGCCGCATCGTTACCGCAGAACGTCTACTACCATGTCATCGCCGTCCGTGAGGGGGGCCATGCCCCGGAGACGCGTCCCGCCTCTTCGGACATGCCACCACACCACCACGCATGTATGAGGGCCCGGTGCGATGCTCCGGTGGCATTGCTACCCCCC
>NC_057806.1:709247405-709249336 GCF_018294505.1 Triticum aestivum
GGGATCTAGCCCTTTGACTTTGCACGAACGGGATTTGACCAGTGGACGTCCCCACCCGGTTGTGTTAGTTCAGCCCATATGAACACTTTGGAGCAACATCCGGGCCAGACCCATAGCAAGATCCCCTCCGTGTAGACCCGACGCGTCCGTTTCCCCCCTCCAGGTGCCGGCGGCGGCGCCGTCCGTGAGGGGGGGCACACCCCGGACACGCGTGCCGGGCGTTTGCAACCGCCACAACACTTCCAGACTTGTGAGAGGCCGCCTACGCAAGATTTGGCGGCATGCTAGCCCCCGGAGGCCGCCGGCCACAACCGTAGACGCGCGAAGGGCAATCCGCGTAGAGGGAATTTTTCGGATACTTCTCCATCACCAAAAATTATGAAAAAAATACCATCGTTCCTATAGCACTTGTGCCCACGTCATGCAAAAAAACTCATGATTTTATCGTGCTCCGAGTATTTAGTAATATTGACGCCACATCGTTACCGCAGAACGTCTACTACCGTGTCATCGGCGTCCGTGAGGGGGGGCCACGCCCCGGAGATGCGTCCCGCCTTTTCGGACATGCCACCACACCACCCCGCATGTATGAGGGCCCGGTGCGACGCTCCGGTGGCATTGCTACCCCCCCCCCCAAGTGCCCCCGTCCCGCCTAACCATGTAGCGTTTGACCACAGGATCTAGCCCTTTTACTTTGCACGGACGGGATTTGATCAGTGGACGTCCCCACCCGGTTGTGTTAGGTCAGCCCATAGGAACACTTTGGAGCAACATCCGGGCCAGACCCATAGCAAGATCCCCTCCGTGTAGACCAGACGCGTCCGTTTCCCCCTCCACGTGCCGGCGGCGGCGCCGTCCGTGAGGGGGGGCACACCCCAGACATGCGTGCCGGGCATTTGCATCTGCCACAACACTTCCAGACTTGTGAGAGGCCGCCTACGCAAGATTTGGCGGCATGCTAGCCCCCGGAGGCCGCCGGCCACAGCCGTAGACGCGCGAAGGGCAGTCCGCGTAGAGGGAATTTTTCGGATACTTCTCCATCACCAAACATTCTGAAAAAATACCATCATTCCTATAGCACATGTGCCCACGTCATGCAAAAAACTCATGATTTTATCGCGCTCCGAGTATTTAGTAATATTGACGCCGCATCGCTAACGCAGAACGTCTACTACCGTGTCATCGCCGTCCGTGAGGGGGGGCCACGCCCGGGAGACGCGTCCCGCCTCTTCGGACATGCCACCACACCATCCCGCATATATGAGGGCCCGATGTGACGCTCAGGTGGCATTGCTAACCCCCAGTGCCCCCGTCCCGCCTAACCCTGTAGCGTTTGACCACGGGATCTAGCCCTTTGACTTTGCACGGACGGGCTTTGACCAGTGGACCTCCCCACCTGGTTGTGTTAGGTCAGCCCATAGGAACACTTTGGAGCAACATCCGGGCCATACCCACAGCAAGATCCCCTCCGTGTAGACCCGACTCGTCCGTTTCCCCCCTCCAGGTGCCAGCGGCGGCGCCGTCCATGAGGGGGGCACACCTCGGACACGCGTGCCGGGCGTTTGCAACCGCCACAAGACTTCCAGACTTGTGAGAGGCCGCCTACGCAAGATTTGGCGGCATGCTAGCCCCCGGAGGCCGCCGGCTAGAGCCGTAGACGCGCGAAGGGCAATCCGCGTAGAGGGAATTATTTGGATACTTCTCCATCACCAAAAATTATGAAAAAATACCATCGTTCCTATAGCACATGTGCCCACGTCGTGAAAAAAACTCATGATTTTATCGTGCTCCGAGTATTTAGTAATATTGACGCCGCATCGTTACCGAAGAACGTCTACTACTATGTCATCGCCGTCTGTGAGGGTGGCCACGCCCCGGAGACGCGTCCCGCCTCTTCGGACATGCCACCACACCACCACGCATGTATGAGG
>NC_057806.1:709249560-709251580 GCF_018294505.1 Triticum aestivum
AGCGTTTGACCACGGGATCTAGCCCTTTGACTTTGCACAGACGGGCTTTGACCAGTGGACCTCCCCACCCGGTTGTGTTAGGTCAGCCCATAGGAACACTTTGGAGCAACATCCGGGCCAGCCCCACAGCAAGATCTCCTCCGTGTAGACCCGACACGTCCGTTTCCCCCCTCCAGGTGCCGGCGGTGGCGCCGTCCGTGAGGGGGGGCACACCCCGGACACGCGTGCCGGGCGTTTGCAACCGCCACAAGACTTCCAGACTTGTGAGAGGCCCCCTACGCTAGATTTGGCGGCATGCTAGCCCCCGGAGGCCGCCGACCACACCCGTAGACGTGCGAAGGGCAATCCACGTAGATGGAATTTTTCGGATACTTCTCCATCACCAAAAGTTATGAAAAAATACCATCGTTCCTATAGCACATGTGCCCACGTCGTGCAAAAAAACTCATGATTTTATCGCGCTCCGAGTATTTAGTAATATTGACGCCGCATCGTTACCGCAGAATGTCTACTACCGTGTCATCGTCATCCGTGAGGGGGGGCCACGCCCCGGAGACGCGTCCCACCTCTTCGGACATGCCACCACACCACCCCGCATGTATGAGGGCCCGGTGCGACGCTCCGGTGGCATTGCTACCCCCCAATTCCCCCGTCCCGCCTAACCCTGTAGCGTTTGACCACGGGATCTAGCCCTTTGACTTTGCACAGACGGGCTTTGACCAGTGGACCTCCCCACCCGGTTGTGTTAGGTCAGCCCACAGGAACACTTTGGAGCAACATCCGGGCTAGACCCACAGCAAGATCCCCTCCGTGTAGACCCGACGCGTCCGTTTCCCCCCTCCAAGTGCCGGCGGCGGCGCCGTCCGTGAGGGGGGCACACTCCGGACACATGTGCCGGGCGTTTGCAACCGCCACAATACTTCCAGACTTGTGAGAGCCGCCTACGCAAGATTTGGCGGCATGCTAGCCCCCGAAGGCCGCCGGCCACAGCCGTAGACGCGCGAAGGGCAATCCGCGTAGAGGGAATTTTTCGGATACTTCTCCATCACCAAAAATTATGAAAAAAATACCATCGTTCCTATAGCACATGTGCCCATGTCATGCAAAAAAACTCATGATTTTATCGCGCTCCGAGTATTTAGTAATATTGTCACTGCATCGTTACCGCACAACGTCTACTACCGTGTCATCGCCGTCCGTGAGGGGGGGCCACGCCCCGGAGTCGCGTACCGCCTCTTCGGACGTGCCACCACACCACCCCGCATGTATGAGGGCCCGGTGCGATGCTCCGCTGGCATTGCTACCCCCCAGTGCCCCCGTCCCGCCTAACCCTATAGCGTTTGACCACGGGATCTAGCCCATTGACTTTGCACAGACGGGCTTTGGCCAGTGAACCTCCCCATCCGGTTGTGTTAAGTCAGCCCATAGGAACACTTTGGAGCAACATCCGGGCCAGACCCACAGCAAGATCCCCTCCGTGTAGACCCGACGCGTCCGTTTCCCCCCTCCAGGTGCCGGCGGCAGCGCCGTCCCTGAGGGGGGGCACACCCCGGACACGCGTGTCGGGCGTTTGCAACCGCCACAACACTTCCAGACTTGTGAGAGGCCGCCTACGCAAGATTTGGCGGCATGCTAGCCCCGGAGGCCATCGGCCATAGCCGTAGACGCGCGAAGGGCAATCCGCGTAGAGGGCATTTTTTGGATACTTCTCCATCACCAAAAATTATGAAAAAAATACCATCGTTCCTATAGCACATGTGCCCACGTCGTGCAAGAAAACTCATGATTTTATCACGCTCCGAGTATTTAGTAATATTGACACCGCATCATTACCGCAGAACGTCTACTACCGTGTCATCGCCGTCCTTGAGGGGGGGGGGGGCACGCCCCGGAGACGCGTCCCGCCTCTTCGGACATGCCACCACACCACCCCGCATGTATGAGGGCCTGGTGCGATGCTCCGAGTATTTAGTAATATTGACGCCGCATCGTTACCGCAGAACGTCTACTACCATGTCAT
>NC_057806.1:709251590-709252422 GCF_018294505.1 Triticum aestivum
GTAGCGTTTGACCACGGGATCTAGCCCTTTGACTTTGCACGGACGGGCTTTGACCCATGGACCTTCCCACCCGGTTGTGTTAGGTCAGCCCATAGGAACACTTTGGAGCAACATCCGAGCCAGACCCATGGCAAGATCCCCTCCGTGTAGACTCGACGCGTCCGTTTCCCCCCTCCAGGTGCCGGCGACGGCGCCGTCCGTGAGGGGGGGCACACCCCGGACACGCGTGCCGGGCGTTTGCAACCGCCACAACACTTCCAGACTTGTGAGAGGCCGCCTACGCAAGATTTGGCGGCATGCTAGCCCACGGAGGCCGCCGGCCACAACCGTAGACGCGCGAAGGGCAATCCGCGTAGAGGGAATTTTTCAGATACTTCTCCATCACCAAACATTCTGAAAAATACCATCGTTCCTATAGCACATGTGCCCATGTCGTGCAAAAAACTCATGATTTTAT
Organism: Triticum aestivum; assembly: GCF_018294505.1. NCBI lineage: Eukaryota > Viridiplantae > Streptophyta > Magnoliopsida > Poales > Poaceae > Triticum > Triticum aestivum. The sequence goes on from NC_057806.1 coordinate 709,252,048, forward strand.
CGCGCTCCGAGTATTTAGTAATATTGATGCCGCATCGTTACCGCAGAACGTCTACTACCGTGTCATCGCCGTCCGTGAGGGGGGGCCACGCCCCGGAGACGCGTCCGGCCTCTTCGGACATGCCACCACACCACCCCGCATGTATGAGGGCCCGATGTGACGCTCCGGTGGCATTGCTACCCCCCCCCCCAGTGCCCCCGTCCCGCCTAACCATGTAGCGTTTGACCACATGATCTAGCCCTTTGACTTTGCACGGACGGGATTTGACCAGTGGACGTCCCCACCCGGTTGTGTTAGGTCAGCCCATATGAACACTTTGGAGCAACATCCGGGCCAGACCCACAGCAAGATCCCCTCCGTGTAGACCAGACGCGT
>NC_057806.1:709252432-709258283 GCF_018294505.1 Triticum aestivum
GTAGCGTTTGACCACATGATCTAGCCCTTTGACTTTGCACGGACGGGATTTGACCAGTGGACGTCCCCACCCGGTTGTGTTAGGTCAGCCCATATGAACACTTTGGAGCAACATCCGGGCCAGACCCACAGCAAGATCCCCTCCGTGTAGACCCGACGCGTCCGTTTCCCCCTCCAGGTGCCCGCGGCAGCGCCGTCCGTGAGGGGGGGGCATACCCCGGACACGCGTGCCGGGCGTTTGCAACCGCCACAACACTTCCAGACTTGTGAGAGGCCGCCTACGCAAGATATGGCGGCATGCTAGCCCCCGGAGGCCGCCGGCCACAGCCGTAGACGCGCGAAGGGCAATCCGCGTAGAGGGAATTTTTCGGATACTTCTCCATCACCAAAAATTATGAAAAAATACCATCGTTCCTATAGCACATGTGCCCACGTCGTGAAAAAAACTCATGATTTTATCGCGCTCCGAGTATTTAGTAATATTGACGCCGCATCGTTACCGCAGAACGTCTACTACCATGTCATCACCGTCCGTGAGGGGGGCCATGCCCCGGAGACGCGTCCCGCCTCTTCGGACATGCCACCACACCACCACGCATGTATGAGGGCCCGGTGCGACGCTCCGGTGGCATTGCTACCCCCCCAGTGCCCCCGTCCCGCCTAACCCTGTAGCGTTTGACCACGGGATCTAGCCCTTTGACTTTGCACGGACGGGCTTTGACCCGTGGACCTTCCCACCCGGTTGTGTTAGGTCAGCCCATAGGAACACTTTGGAGCAACATCCGGGCCAGACACATAGCAAGATCCCCTCCGTGTAGACCCGACGCGTCCGTTTCCCCCCTCCACGTGCCGGCGGCGGCGCCGTCCGTGAGGGGGGGCACACCCCGGACACGCGTGCCGGGCGTTTGCATCCGCCATAACACTTCCAGACTTGTGAGAGGCCGCCTACGCAAGATTTGGTGGCATGCTAGCCCCCGGAGGCCGCCGGCCACAACCGTAGACGCGCGAAGGGCCATCCGCGTAGAGGGAATTTTTTGGATACTTCTCCATCACCAAACATTCTGAAAAAAATACCATCATTCCTATAGCACATGTGCCCATGTCATGCAAAAAAACTCATGATCCGGGCCAGACCCACAGCAAGATCCCCTCCGTGTAGACCCGACGCGTCCGTTTTCCCCCTCCAGGTGCCGGCGGCAGCGCCGTCCGTGAGGGGGGGCACACCCCGGACACGCGTGTCGGGCGTTTGCAACCACCACAACACTTCCAGACTTGTGAGAGGCCGCCTACGCAAGATTTGGCGGCATGCTAGCCCCGGAGGCCGCCGGCCACAGCCGTAGACGCGCGAAGGGCAATCTGCGTAGAGGGCATTTTTCGGATACTTTTCCATCACCAAAAATTATGAAAAAATACCATCGTTCCTATAGCACATGTGCCCACGTCGTGCAAAAAAACTCATGATTTTATCACGCTCCGAGTATTTAGTAATATTGACACCGCATCGTTACCGTAGAACGTCTACTACCATGTCATCGCCGTCCTTGAGGGGGGCCACGCCCCGGAGACGCGTCCCGCCTCTTCGGACATGCCACCACACCACCCCGCATGTATGAGGGCCCGGTGCGATGCTCCGGTGGCATTGCTACACCCCCAATGCCCCCGTCCCGCCTAACCCTGTAGCGTTTGACCACGGGATCTAGCCCTTTGACTTTGCACAGACGGGCTTTGACCAGTGGACCACCCCACCCGGTTGTGTTAGGTCAGCCCATAGGAACACTTTGGAGCAACATCCGGGCTAGACCCACAGCAAGATCCCCTCCGTGTAGACCCGACGCGTCCGTTTCCCCCCTCCAAGTGCCGGCGGCGGCGCCGTCCGTGAGGGGGGCACACCCCGGACACATGTGCCGGGCGTTTGCAACCGCCACAATACTTCCAGACTTGTGAGAGCCGCCTACGCAAGATTTGGCGGCATGCTATCCCCCGAAGGCCGCCGGCCACAGCCGTAGACGCGCGAAGGGCAATCCGCGTAGAGGGAATTTTTCGGATACTTCTCCATCACCAAAAATTATGAAAAAATACCATCGTTCCTATAGCACATGTGCCCATGTCATGCAAAAAAACTCATGATTTTATCGTGCTCCGAGTATTTAGTAATATTGACGCCGCATCATTATCGCAGAACGTCTACCACCGTGTCATCGCCGTCCGTGAGGGTGGGCCACGCCCCGGAGACGCGTCCCGCCTCTTCGGACATGCCACCACACCACCCCGCATGTATGAGGGCCCGATGTGACGCTCCGGTGGCATTGCTACCCCCCAGTGCCCCCGTCCCGCCTAACCCTGTAGCGTTTGACCACGGGATCTAGCCCTTTGACTTTGCATGGACGGGCTTTGACGAGTGGACCTCCCCACCCGGTTGTGTTAAGTCAGCCCATAGGAACACTTTGGAGCAACATCTGGGCCAGACCCACAGCAAGATCCCCTCCGTGTAGACCCGACGCGTCCGTTTCCCCCCTCCAGGTGCCGGCGGCGGCGCCGTCCGTGAGGGGGGGCACACCCCGGACATGCGTGCCGGGCGTTTGCAACCGCCACAAGACTTCCAGACTTGTGAGAGGCCGCCTACGCTAGATTTGGCGGCATGCTAGCCCCCGGAGGCCGCCGGCCACACCCGTAGACGCGCGAAGGGCAATCCGCGTAGAGGGAATTTTTCGGATACTTATCCATCACCAAAAATTATGAAAAAATACCATCGTTCCTATAGCACATGTGCCCATGTCATGCAAAAAAACTCATGGTTTTATCACGCACCGAGTATTTAGTAATATTGACGCCGCATCGTTACCGCAGAATGTCTACTACCGTGTCATCGTCATCCGTGAGGGGGGGCCACGCCCCGGAGACGCGTCCCGCCTCTTCGGACATGCCACCACACCACCCCGCATGTATGAGGGCCCGGTGCGACGCTCCGGTGGCATTGCTACCCCCAGTGCCCCCGTCCCGCCTAACCCTGTAGCGTTTGACAACGGGATCTAGCCCTTTAACTTTGCACAGACGGGCTTTGACCAGTGGACCTCCCCACCCGGTTGTGTTAGGTCAGCCCATAGGAACACTTTGGAGCAACATCCGGGCCAGACCCACAGCAAGATCCCCTCCGTGTAGACCCAACGCGTCCGTTTCCCCCCTCCAGGTACCGGCGGCGGCGCCGTCCGTGAGGGGGGCACACCCCGGACACGTGTGTCGGGCGTTTGCAACCGCCACAATACTTCCAGACTTGTGAGAGCCGCCTACGCAAGATTTGGCGGCATGCTAGCCCCCGAAGGCCGCCGGCCACAGCCGTAGACGCGCGAAGGGCAATCCGCGTAGAGGGAATTTTTCGGATACTTCTCCATCACCAAAAAGTATGAAAAAATACCATCGTTCCTATAGCACATGTGCCCATGTCATTCAAAAAAACTCATGATTTTATCGCACTCCGAGTATTTAGTAATATTGTCGCCGCATCGTTACCGCAGAACGTCTACTACCATGTCATCGGCGTCCGTGAGGGGGGGCCACGCCCCGGAGATGCGTCCCGCCTCTTCGGACATGCCACCACACCACCCCGCATGTATGAGGGCCCGGTGCGAGGCTCCGGTGGCATTGCAACCCCCCCCCTCCCCAGTGCCCCCGTCCCGCCTAACCCTGTTGCGTTTGACCATAGGATCTAGCCCTTTGACTTTGCACGGACGGGATTTGACCAGTGGACGTCCCCACCCGGTTGTGTTAGGTCAGCCCATATGAACATTTTGGAGCAACATCTGGGCCAGACCCACAACAAGATCCCCTCCGTGTAGACCCGACGCGTCCGTTTCCCCCCTCCAGGTGCTGGCGGCGGCGCCGTCCGTGAGGGGGGGGCACACCCCGGACATGCGTGCCGGGCGTTTGCAACCGCCACAACACTTCCAGACTTGTGAGAGGCCGCCTACGCAAGATTTGGCGGCATGCTAGCCCCCGGAGGCCGCCGGCCACAGCCGTAGACGCGCGAAGGGCAATCCGCGTAGAGGGAATTTTTCGGATACTTCTCCATCACCAAAAATTATGAAAATATACCATCGTTCCTATAGCACATGTGCCCACGTCGTCAAAAAAAACTCATGATTTTATCGCGCTCCGAGTATTTAGTAATATTGACGCCGCATCGTTACCGCAGAACGTCTACTACCATGACATCGCCGTCCGTGAGGGGGGCCATGCCCCGGAGACGCGTCGAGCCTGTTCGGACATGCCACCACACCACCCCGCATGTATGAGGGCCCGATGTGACGCTCCGGTGGCATTGCTACCCCAGTGCCCCCGTCCCGCCTAACCCTGTAGCGTTTGACCACGGGATCTAGCCCTTTGACTTTGCACGGACGGGCTTTGACCAGTGGACCTCCCCACCCGGTTGTGTTAGGTCATCCCACAGGAACACTTTGGAGCAACATCCGGGCCAGACCCACAGCAAGATCCCCTCCGTGTAGACCCGACGCGTCCGTTTCCCCCCTCCAGGTGCCAGCGGCGGCGCCGTCCGTGAGGGGGGGCACACCTCGGACACGCGTGCCGGGCGTTTGCAACCGCCACAAGACTTCCAGACTTGTGAGAGGCCGCCTACGCAAGATTTGGCGGCATGCTAGCCCCCGGAGGCCGCCGGCCACAGCCGTAGACGCGCGAAGGGCAATCCGCGTAGAGGGAATTTTTTGGATACTTCTCCATCACCAAAAATTATTGAAAAAATACCATCGTTCCTATAGCACATGTGCCCACGTCGTGAAAAAAACTCATGATTTTATCGCGCTCCGAGTATTTAGTAATATTGACGCCGCATCGTTACCGCAGAACGTCTACTACCGTATCATCGCCGTCCGTGAGGGGGGGCCACGCCCCGGAGACGCGTCCTGCCTCTTCGGACATGCCACCACACCACCCCGCATGTATGAGGGCCCGATGTGATGCTGCAGTGGCATTGCTACCCCCAGTGCCCCCGTCCCGCCTAACACTATAGCGTTTGACCACGGGATCTAGCCCTTTGACTTTGCACGGATGGGCTTTGACCAGTGGACCTCCCCACCTGGTTGTGTTAGGTCAGCCCATAGGAACACTTTGGAGCAACATCCGGGCCAGACCCACAGCAAGATCCCCTCCGTGTAGACCCGACGCGTCCGTTTCCCCCCTCTAGGTGCCGGTGGCGGCGCCGTCCGTGAGGGGGGGCACACCCCGGACACGCGTGCCGGGCGTTTGCAACCGCCACAACACTTCCAGACTTATGAGAGGCCGCCTACGCAAGATTTGGCGGCATGCTAGCCCCGGAGGCCGCCGGCCACAGCCGTAGACGCGCGAAGGGCATTCCGCGTAGAGGGAATTTTTCGGATACTTCTCCATCCCCAAAAATTATGAAGAAATACCATCGTTCCTATAGCACATGTGCCCACGTCGTGCAAAAAAACTCATGATTTTATCGCGCTCCAAGTATTTAGTAATATTGACGCCGCATCGTTACCGCAGAACGTCTACTACCGTGTCATCGGCGTCCGTGAGGGGGGGGGCACGCCCCGGAGACGCGTCCCGCCTCTTCGGACATGCCACCACACCACCACGCATGTATGTGGGCCCGGTGCGACGCTCCGGTGGCATTGCTACCCCCCCCCCCCAGTGCCCCCGTCCCGCCTAACCCTGTAGCGTTTGACCACGGGATCTAGCCCTTTGACTTTGCAAGGACGGGTTTGACCAGTGGACCTCCCCACCCGGTTGTGTTAGGTCAGCCCATAGGAACACTTTGGAGCAACATCCGGGCCAGACCCATAGCAAGATCCCCTCCGTGTAGACCCGACGCGTCC
>NC_057806.1:709258293-709264851 GCF_018294505.1 Triticum aestivum
GGGGGGGGGGGCACGCCTCGGAGACGCGTCCCGCCTCTTCGGACATGCCACCACACAACCCCGCATGTATGAGGGCCTGGTGCGATGCTCCGATGGCATTGCTACCCCCTAGTGCCCCCGTCTCGCCTAACCCTGTAGCGTTTGACCACAGGATCTAGCCCTTTGACTTTGCACGGACGGGCTTTGACCAGTGGACCTCCCCACTCGGTTGTGTTAGGTCAGCCCATAGGAACACTTTGGAGCAACATCCGGGCCAGACCCATAGCAAGATCCCCTCCGTGTAGACCCGACGCGTCCGTTTCCCCCCTCCAGGTGCCGGCGGCGGCGCCGTCCGTGAGGGGGGGCACACACCGGACACGCGTGCCGGGCGTTTGCAACCGCCACAACACTTCCAGACTTGTGAGAGGCCACCTACGCAAGATTTGGCGGCATGCTAGCCCACGGAGGCCGCCGGCCACAGCCGTAGACGCGCGAAGGGCAATCCGCGTAGAGGGAATTTTTCGGATACTTCTCCATCACCAAACATTCTGAAAAAATACCATCGTTCCTATAGCACATGTGCCCATGTCGTGCAAAAAACTCATGATTTTATCGCGCTCCGAGCATTTAGTAATATTGACGCCGCATCATTACCGCAGAACGTCTACTACCGTGTCATCGCCGTCCGTGAGGGGGGGCCACGCCCCGGAGACGCGTCCCGCCTCTTCGGACATGCCACCACACCACCCCGCATGTATGAGGGCCCGATGTGACGCTCCGGTGGCATTGCTACCCCCAGTGCCCCCGTCCCGCCTAACCCTGTAGCGTTTGACCACGGGATCTAGCCGTTTGACTTTGCACGGACGGGCTTTGACCAGGGGACCTCCCCACCCGGTTGTGTTAGGTCAGCCCATAGGAACACTTTGGAGCAACATCCGGGCCAGACCCACACCAAGATTCCCTCCGTGTAGACCCGACGCGTCCGTTTCCCCCCTCCAGGTGCCGGCGGCGGCGCTGTCCGTGTGGGGGGGCACACTCTGGACACGCGTGCCGGGCGTTTGCAACCGCCACAAGACTTCCAGACTTGTGAGAGGCCGCCTACGCTAGATTTGGCGGCATGCTAGCCCCCGGAGGCCGCCGGCCACACCCGTAGACGCGCGAAGGGCAATCCGCGTAGAGGGAATTTTTCGGATACTTCTCCATCACCAAAAATTATGAAAAAATACCATCGTTCCTATAGCACATGTGCCCACGTCGTGCAAAAAAACTCATGATTTTATCGCGCTCCGAGTATTTAGTAATATTGACGCCGCATCATTACCGCAGAATGTCTACTACCGTGTCATCGTCATCCGTGAGGGGGGGCCACACCCCGGAGACGCGTCCCGCCTCTTCGGACATGCCACCACACCACCCCGCATGTATGAGGGCCCGGTGCGATGCTCCGGTGGCATTGCTACTCCCCCCCAATGCCCCCGTCCCGCCTAACCTTGTAGCGTTTGACCACGGGATCTAGCCCTTTGACTTTGCACAGACGGGCTTTGACCACTAGACCTCCCCACCCAGTTGTGTTAGGTCAGCCCATATGAACACTTTGGAGCAACATCCGGGCCAGACCCACAGCAAGATCCCCTCCGTGTAGACCCGACGCGTCCGTTTCCCACCTCCAGGTGCCGGCGGCGGCGCCATCCGTGAGGGGGGGGCACACCCCGGACACGCGTGCCGGGCGTTTGCAACTGCCACAACACTTCCAGACTTGTGAGAGGCCCCCTACACAAGATTTGGCGGCATGCTAGCCCCCGGAGGCCGCCGGCCACACCCGTAGACGCGCGAAGGGCAATCCGCGTAGAGGGAATTTTTCGTATACTTCTCCATCAACAAAAATTATGAAAAAATACCATCGTTCCTATAGCACATGTGCCCACCTCGTGAAAAAAACTCATGATTTTATCGTGCTCCGAGTATTTAGTAATATTGACGCCGCATCGTTACCGCAGAACGTCTACTACCATGTCATCGCCGTCCGTGAGGGGGGCCACGCCCCGGAGACGCGTCCCGCCTCTTCGGACATGCCACCACACCACCACGCATGTATGAGGGCCCGATGCGATGCTCCGGTGGCATTGGTACCCCCCCAGTGCCCCCGTGCCGCCTAACCCTGTAGCGTTTGACCACGGGATCTAGCCCTTTGACTTTGCACGGACGGGCTTTGACCCGTGGACCTTCCCACCCGGTTGTGTTAGGTCAGCCCATAGGAACACTTTGGAGCAACATCCGGGCCAGACCCATAGCAAGATCCCCTCCGTGTAGACCCGACGCATCCGTTTCCCCCCTCCAGGTGCCGGCGGCGGCGCCGTCCGTGAGGGGGGGCACACCCCGGACACGCGTGCCGGGCGTTTGTAACCGCCACAAGACTTCCAGACTTGTGAGAGGCCGCCTATGCTAGATTTGGCGGCATGCTACCCCCCGGAGGCCGCCGGCCACACCCGTAGACGCGCGAAGGGCAATCCGCGTAGAGGGAATTTTTCGGATACTTCTCCATCACCAAAAATTATGAAAAAAATACCATCGTTCCTATAGCACATGTGCCAACGTCGTGCAAAAAAACTCATGATTTTATCGCGCTCCGAGTATTTAGTAATATTGACGTCGCATCATTACCGCAGAATGTCTACTACCGTGTCATCGTCATCCGTGAGGGGGGGGCACACCCCGGAGACGCATCCCGCCTCTTCGGACATGCCACCACACCACCCCGCATGTATGAGGGCCCGGTGCGATGCTCCGGTGGCATTGCTACCCCCCCCCCCAATGCCCCCGTCCCGCCTAACCCTGTAGCATTTGACCACAGGATCTAGCCCTTTGACTTTGCACGGACGGGATATGACCAGTGGACGTCCCCACCCGGTTGTGTTAGTTCAGCCCATATGAACACTTTGGAGCAACATCCGGGCCAGACCCATAGCAAGATCCCTTTCGTGTAGACCCAACGCGTCCGTTTCCCCCCTCCAGGTGCCGGCGGCGGTGCCGTCCGTGAGGGGTGGCACACCCCGGACACGCGTGCCGGGCGTTTACAACCGCCACAACACTTCCAGACTTGTGAGAGGCCGCCTACGCAAGATTTGGCGGCATGCTAGCCCCGGAGGCCGCCGGCCACAGCCGTAGACGCGCGAAGGGCATTCCGCGTAGAGGGAATTTTTCGGATACTTCTCCATCACCAAAAATTATGAAAAAATACCATCATTCCTATAGCACATGTGCCCACGTCGTGCAAAAAAACTCATAATTTTATCGCGCTCCGAGTATTTAGAAATATTGACGCCGCATCGTTACCGCAGAACGTCTACTACCGGGTCACCGGCGTCAGTGAGGGGGGCCACGCCCCGGAGATGCGTCCCGCCTCTTCGGACATGCCACCACACCACCCCGCATGTATGAGGGCCGGTGCGACGCTCCGGTGGCATTGCTACCCCCCCTCCCCAGTGCCCCCGTCCCGCCTAACCCTGTAGCGTTTGACCATAGGATCTAGCCCTTTGACTTTGCACGGACGGGATTTGACCAGTGGACGTCCCCACCCGGTTGTGTTAGGTCAGCCCATATGAACACTTTGGAGCAACATCCGGGCCAGACCCACAGCAAGATCCCCTCCGTGTAGACCCGACGCGTCCGTTTCCCCCCTCCAGGTGCCGGCGGCGGCGCCGTCCGTGAGGGGGGGCACACACCGGACACGCATGCCGGGCGTTTGCATCCGCCACAACACTTCCAGACTTGTGAGAGGCCGCCTACGCAAGATTTGGCGGCATGCTAGCCCCCGGAGGCCGCCGGCCACAGCCGTAGACGCGCGAAGGGTAATCCGCGTAGAGGGAATTTTTCGGATACTTCTCCATCACCAAACATTCTGAAAAATACCATCGTTCCTATAGCACATGTGCCCATGTCGTGCAAAAAACTCATGATTTTATCGCGCTCCGAGTAGTTAGTAATATTGACGTTGCATCGTTATCGCAGAACGTCTACTACCGTGTCATCGCCGTCCGTGAGGGGGGGCCACGACCCGGAGACGCGTCCGGCCTCTTCGGACATGCCACCACACCACCCCGCATGTATGAGGGCCCGATGTGACGCTCCGGTGGCATTGCTACCCCCTAGTGCCCCCGTCCCGCCTAACCCTGTAGCGTTTGACCACGGGATCTAGCCCTTTGACTTTGCACGGACGGGCTTTGACCAGTGGACCTCCCCACCCGGTTGTGTTAGGTCAGCCCATAGGAACACTTTGGAGCAACATCCGGGCCAGACCCACAGCAAGATCCCCTCCGTGTAGACCCGACGCGTCCGTTTCCCCACTCCAGGTGCCGGCGGCGGCGCCGTCCGTGGGGGGGGGGCACACCCCGGACACGCGTGCCGGGCGTTTGCAACCGCCACAAGACTTCCAGACTTGTGAGAGGCCGCCTACGCTAGATTTGGCGGCATGCTAGCCCCCGGAGGCCGCCGGCCACACCCGTAGACGCGCGAAGAGCAATCCGCGTAGATGGAATTTTTCGGATACTTTTCCATCACCAAAAGTTATGAAAAAATACCATCGTTCCTATAGCACATGTGCCCACGTCGTGCAAAAAACTCATGATTTTATCACGCTCCGAGTATTTAGTAATATTGACGCCGCATCGTTACCGCAGAGTGTCTACTACCGTGTCATCGTCATCCGTGAGGGGGGGCCACGCCCCGGAGACGCGTCCCGCCTCTGCGGACATGCCACCACACCACCCCCGCATGTATGAGGGCCCGGTGCGACACTCCGGTGGCATTGCTACCCCCCAATGCCCCCGTCCCGCCTAACCCTGTAGCGTTTGACCACGGGATCTAGCCCTTTGACTTTGCACAGACGGGCTTTGACCAGTGGACCTCCCCACCCGGTTGTGTTAGGTCAGCCCATAGGAACACTTTGGAGCAACATCCGGGCCAGACCCACAGCAAGATCCCCTCCGTGTAGACCCAACGCGTCCGTTTCCCCCCTCCAGGTACCGGCGGCGGCACCGTCCGTGAGGGGGGCACACCCCGGACACGTGTGCCGGGCGTTTAGAACCGCCACAATACTTCCAGACTTGTGAGAGCCGCCTACGCAAGATTTGGCGGCATACTAGCCCCCGAAAGCCGCCGGCCACAGCCGTAGACGCGCGAAGGGCAATCCGCGTAGAGGGAATTTTTCGGATACTTCTCCATCACCAAAAATTATGAAAAAATACCATCATTCCTATAGCACATGTGCCCATGTCATGCAAAAAAACTCATGATTTTATCGCACTCCGAGTATTTAGTAATATTGTCGCTGCATCGTTACCGCAGAACGTCTACTACCGTGTCATCGCCGTCCGTGAGGGGGGGCCACGCCCCGGAGTCGCGTACCGCCTCTTCGGATGTGCCACCACACCACCCCGCATGTATGAGGGCCCGGTGCGATGCTCCGGTGGCATTGCTACCCCCCAGTGCCCCCGTCCCGCCTAACCCTATAGCGTTTGACCACGGGATCTAGCCCATTGACTTTGCACAGACGGGCTTTGGCCAGTGAACCTCCCCACCCGGTTGTGTTAAGTCAGCCCATAGGAACACTTTGGAGCAACATCCGGGCCAGACCCATAGCAAGATCCCCTTCGTGTAGACCCGACGCGTCCGTTTCCCCCCTCCAGGTGCCGATGGCGGCGCCGTCCGTGAGGGGTGGCACACCCCGGACACGCGTGCCGGGCGTTTACAACCGCCACAACACTTCCAGACTTGTGAGAGGCCGCCTACGCAAGATTTGGCGGCATGCTAGCCCCGGAGGCCGCCGGCCACAGCAGTAGACGAGCGAAGGGCAATCCGCGTAGAGGGCATTTTTCGGATACTTCTCCATCACCAAAAATTATGAAAAAATACCATCGTTCCTATAGCACATGTGCCCACGTCGTGCAAAAAAACTCATGATTTTATCACGCTCCGAGTATTTAGTAATATTGACACCGCATCGTTACCGCAGAACGTCTACTACCTTGTCATCGCCGTCCTTGAGGGGGGGGGCACGCCCCGGAGACGCGTCCCGCCTCTTCGGACATTCCACCACACCACCCCGCATGTATGAGGGCCCGGTGCGATGCTCCGTTGGCATTGCTACCCCCTAGTGCCCCCGTCTCGCCTAACCCTGTAGCGTTTGACCACGGGATCTAGCCCTTTGACTTTGCACGGACGGGCTTTGACCAGTGGACCTCCCCACCCGGTTGTGTTAGTTCAGCCCATAGGAACACTTTGGAGCAACATCCGGGCCAGACCCATAGCAAGGTCCCCTTCGTGTAGACCCGACGCGTCCGTTTCCCCCCTCCAGGTGCCGATGGCGGCGCCGTCCGTGAGGGGTGGCACACCCCGGACACGCGTGCCGGGCGTTTACAACCGCCACAACACTTCCAGACTTGTGAGAGGCCGCCTACGCAAGATTTGGCGGCATGCTAGCCCCGGAGGCCGCCGGCCACAGCCGTAGACGCGCGAAGGGCATTCCGCATAGAGGGAATTTTTCGGATACTTCTCCATCACCAAAAATTATGAAAAAATACC
>NC_057806.1:709265197-709277200 GCF_018294505.1 Triticum aestivum
CAGTGCCCCCGTCCCGCCTAACCCTGTAGAGTTTGACCACAGGATCTAGCCCTTTGGCTTTGCATGGACGGGATTTGACCAGTGGACGTCCCCACCCGGTTGTGTTAGGTCAGCCCATATGAACACTTTGGAGCAAAATCTGGGCCAGACCCACAGCAAGATCCCCTCCGTGTAGACCCGACGCGTCCGTTTCCCCCCTCCAGGTGCCGGCGGCGGCGCCGTCCGTGAGGGGGGGGCACACCCCGGACATGCGTGCCGGGCGTTTGCAACCGCCACAATACTTCCAGACTTGTGAGAGCCGCCTACGCAAGATTTGGCGGCATGCTAGCCCCCGAAGGCCGCCGGCCACAGCCGTAGACGCGCGAAGGGCAATCCGCGTAGAGGGAATTTTTCGGATACTTCTCCATCACCAAAAATTATGAAAAAATACCATCGTTCCTATAGCACATGTGCCCATGTCATGCAAAAAAACTCATGATTTTATCGCACTCCGAGTATTTAGTAATATTGTCGCTGCATCGTTACCGCAGAACGTCTACTACCGTGTCATCGTCGTCCGTGAGGGGGGGCCACGCCCCGGAGTCGCGTACCGCCTCTTCGAACATGCCACCACACCACCCCGCATGTATGAGGGCCCGATGTAATGCTCCGGTGGCATGGCTACCCCCAGTGCCCCCGTCCCGCCTAACCCTGTAGCGTTTGACCACGGGATCTAGCCCTTTCACTTTGCACGGACGGGCTTTGACCAGTGGACCTCCCCACCCGGTTGTGTTAGGTCAGCCCATAGGAACACTTTGGAGCAACATCCGGGCCAGACCCACAACAAGATCCCCTCCGTTTAGACCCGACGCGTCCGTTTCCCCCCTCCAGGTGCCGGCGGCGGCGCCGTCCGTGAGGGGGGGGGGCACACCCCGGACACGCGTGCCGGGCGTTTGCAACGGCCTCAAGACTTCCAGACTTGTGAGAGGCCGCCTACGCTAGATTTGGCGGCATGCTAGCCCCCGGAGGCCGCCGGCCACACCCGTAGAAGCGCGAAGGGCAATCCGCGTAGATGGAATTTTTCGGATACTTCTCCATCACCAAAAGTTATGAAAAAATACCATCGTTCCTATAGCACATGTGCCCACGTCGTGCAAAAAAACTCATGATTTTATCGCGCTCCGAGTATTTAGTAATATTGACGCCGCATCATTACCGCAGAACGTCTACTACCGTGTCATCGCCGTCCGTGTGGGGGGGCCACGCCCCGGAGACGCGTCCCGCCTCTTCGAACATGCCACCACACCACCCCGCATGTATGAGGGCCCGGTGCGACGCTCCGGTGGCATTGCTACCCCCAGTGCCCCCGTCCCGCCTAACCCTGTAGCGTTTGACCACGGGATCTAGCCCTTTCACTTTGCACGGACGGGCTTTGACCAGTGGACCTCCTCACCCGGTTGTGTTAGGTCAGCCCATAGGAACACTTTGGAGCAACATCCGGGCCAGACCCACAACAAGATCCCCTCCGTGTAGACCCGACGCGTCCGTTTCCCCCCTCCAGGTGCCGGCGGCGGCGCCGTCCGTGAGGGGGGGCACACCCCGGACACGCGTGCCAGGCGTTTGCAACCGCCACAATACTTCCAGACTTGTGAGAGGCCGCCTACGCTAGATTTGGCGGCATGCTAGCCCCCGGAGGCCGCCGGCCACACCCGTAGAAGCTCGAAGGGCAATCCGCGTAGAGGGGGTTTTTCGGATACTTCTCCATCACCAAAAGTTATGAAAAAATACCATCGTTCCTATAGCACATGTGCCCACGTCGTGCAAAAAAACTCATGATTTTATCGCGCTCCGAGTATTTAGTAATATTGACGCCGCATCGTTACCGCAGAATGTCTACTACCGTGTCATCGTCATCCGTGAGGGGGGGCCACGCCCCGGAGACGCGTCCCGCCTCTTCGGACGTGCCACCACACCACCCCGCATGTATGAGGGCCCGGTGCGACGCTCCGGTGGCATTGCTACCCCCCAGTGCCCCCGTCCCACCTAACCCTATAGCGTTTGACCACGGGATCTAGCCCATTGACTTTGCACAGACGGGCTTTGGCCAGTGGACCTCCCCACCCGATTGTGTTAAGTCAGCCCATAGGAACACTTTGGAGCAACATCCGGGCCAGAACCACAGCAAGATCCCCTCCGTGTAGACCCGACGCGTCCGTTTCCCCCCTCCAGGTGCCGGCGGCGGCGCCGTCCGTGAGGGGGGGCACACCCCGGACACGCGTGACGGGCGTTTGCTACCGCCTCAAGACTTCCAGACTTGTGAGAGGCTGCCTACGCTAGATTTGGCGGCATGCTAGCCCCCGGAGGCCGCCGGCAACAGCCGTAGACGCGCGAAGGGCAATCCGCATAGATGGAATTTTTCGGATACTTCTCCATCACCAAAAATTATGAAAAAATACCATCGTTCCTATAGCACATGTGCCCATGTCATGCAAAAAAACTCATGATTTTATCGCGCTCCGAGTATTTAGTAATATTGTCGCTGCATCGTTACCGCAGAATGTCTACTACCGTGTCATCGTCATTCGTGAGGGGGGGCCACGCCCCGGAGACGCGTCCCGCCTCTTCGGACATGCCACCACACCACCCCGCATGTATGAGGGCCCGGTGCGATGCTCCGGTGGCATTGCTACCCCCCAGTGCCCCCGTCCCGCCTAACCCTGTAGCGTTTGACCACGGGATCTAGCCCATTGACTTTGCACAGACGGGCTTTGACCAGTGGACCTCCCCACCCGGTTGTGTTAGGTCAGCCCATAGGAACACTTTGGGGCAACATCCGGGCCAGAACCACAGCAAGATCCCCTCCGTGTAGACCCGACGCGTCCGTTTCCCCCCTCCAGGTGCCGGCGGCGGCGCCGTCCGTGAGGGGGGGCACACCCCGGACACGCGTGCCGGGCGTTTGCAACCGCCTCAAGACTTCCTGACTTGTGAGAGGCCGCCTACGCTAGATTTGGCGGCATGCTAGCCCCCGGAGGCCGCCGGCCACAGCCGTAGACGCGCGAAGGGCAATCCGCGTAGATGGAATTTTTCGGATACTTCTCCATCACCAAAAGTTATGAAAAAATACCATCGTTCCTATAGCACATGTGCCCACGTCGTGCAAAAAAACTCATGATTTTATCGCGCTCAGAGTATTTAGTAATATTGACGCCGCATTGTTACCGCAGAATGTCTACTACTGTGTCATCGTCATCCGTGAGGGGGGGGCCACGCCCCGGAGACGCGTCCCGCCTCTTCGGACGTGCCACCACACCACCCCACATGTATGAGGGCCCGGTGCGACGCTCCGGTGGCATTGCTACCCCCCCAATGCCCCCGTCCCGCCTAACCCTGTAGCGTTTGACCACGGGATCTAGCCCTTTGACTTTGCACAGACGGGCTTTGACCAGTGGACCTCCCCACCCGGTTGTGTTAGGTCAGCCCATAGGAACACTTTGGAGCAACATCCGGGCCAGACCCACAGCAAGATCCCCTCCGTGTAGACCCAACGCGTCCGTTTCCCCCCTCCAGGTACCGGCGGCGGCGCCGTCCGTTAGGGGGGCACACCCCGGACACATGTGCCGGGCGTTTGCAACCGCCACAATACTTCCAGACTTGTGAGAGCCGCCTACGCAAGATTTGGCGGCATGCTAGCCCCCGAAGGCCGCCGGCCACAGCCGTAGACGCGCGAAGGGCAATCCGCGTATTGGGGATTTTTCGGATACTTCTCCATCACCAAAAATTATGAAAAAATACCATCGTTCCTATAGCACATGTGCCCATGTCATGCAAAAAAACTCATGATTTTATCGCACTCCGAGTATTTAGTAATATTGTCGCTGCATCGTTACCACAGAACGTCTACTACCGTGTCATCGCCGTCCGTGAGGGGGGGCCATGCCCCGGAGTCGCGTACCGCCTCTTCGGACGTGCCACCACACCACCCCGCATGTATGAGGGCCCGGTGCGATGCTCCGGTGGCATTGCTACCCCCCAGTGCCCCCGTCCCGCCTAACCCTATAGTGTTTGACCACGGGATCTAGCCCATTGACTTCGCACAGATGGGCTTTGGCCAGTGAACCTCCCCACCCGGTTGTGTTAAGTCAGCCCATAGGAACACTTTGGAGCAACATCCGGGCCAGACCCACAGCAAGATCCCCTCTGTGTAGACCCGACGCGTCTGTTTTCCCCCTCCAGGTGCCGGCGGCAGCGCCGTCCGTGAGGGGGGGCACACCTCGGACCCGCGTGCCGGGCGTTTGCAACCGCCACATTACTTCCAGACTTGTGAGAGGCCGCCTACGCAAGATTTGGCGGCATGCTAGCCCCGGAGGCCGCCGGCCATAGCCGTAGACGCGCGAAGGGCAATCCGCGTAGAGGGCATTTTTCGGTTACTTCTCCATCACCAAAAATTATGAAAAAACACCATCGTTCCTATAGCACATGTGCCCACGTCGTGCAAAAAAACTCATGATTTTATCACGCTCCGAGTATTTAGTAATATTGACACCGCATCGTTACCGCAGAACGTCTACTACCGTGTCATCGCCGTCCTTGAGGGGGGGGGGAACGCCCCGGAGACGCGTCCCGCCTCTTCGGACATGCCACCACACCACCCCGCATGTATGAGGGCTCGGTGCGACGCTCCGGTGGCATTGCTACCCCCCCAATGCCCCCGTCCCGCCTAACCCTGTAGCGTTTGACCACGGGATCTAGCCCTTTGACTTTGCACAGACGGGCTTTGACCAGTGGACCTCCCCACCCGGTTGTGTTAGGTCAGCCCATAGGAACACTTTGGAGCAACATCCGAGCCAGACCCACAGCAAGATCCCCTCCGTGTAGACCCAACGCGTCCGTTTCCCCCCTCCAGGTACCGGCGGCGGCGCCGTCCGTGAGGGGGGCACACCTCGGACACGCGTGCCGGGCGTTTGCAACCGCCACAATACTTCCAGACTTGTGAGAGCCGCCTACGCAAGATTTGGCGGCATGCTAGCCCCCGAAGGCCGCCGGCCACAGCCGTAGACGCGCGAAGGGCAATCCGCGTAGAGGGAATTTTTCAGATACTTCTCCATCACCAAAAATTATGAAAAAATACCATCGTTCCTATAGCACATGTGCCCACGTCGTGAAAAAAACTCATGATTTTATCGCACTCCGAGAATTTAGTAATATTGTCGCTGCATCTTTACCGCAGAACGTCTACTACCGTGTCATCGCCGTCCGTGAGGGGGGGCCACGCCCCGGAGTCGCGTACCGCCTCTTCGGACGTGCCACCACACCACCCCGCATGTATGAGGGCCCGGTGCGATGCTCCGGTGGCATTGCTACCCCCCAGTGCCCCCGTCCCGCCTAACCCTATAGCGTTTGACCACGGGATCTAGCCCTTTGACTTTGCACAGACGGGCTTTGACCAGTGGACCTCCCCACCCGGTTGTGTTAGGTCAGCCCATAGGAACACTTTGGAGCAACATCCGGGCTAGACCCACAGCAAGATCCCCTCCGTGTAGACCCGACGCGTCCGTTTCCCCCCTCCAGGTGCCGGCAGCGGCGCCGTCCGTGAGGGAGGCACACCCCGGACACGTGTGCCGGGCGTTTGCAACCGCCACAAAACTTCCAGACTTGTGAGAGCCGCCTACGCAAGATTTGGCGGCATGCTAGCCCCCGAAGGCCGCCGGCCACAGCCGTAGACGGGCGAAGGGCAATCCGCGTAGAGGGCATTTTTCGGATACTTCTCCATTACCAAAAATTATGAAAAAATAGCATCGTTTCTATAGCACATGTGCCCATGTCATGCAAAAAAACTCATGATTTTATCGCGCTGCGAGTATTTAGTACTATTGACGCCGCATCGTTACCGCAAAACGTCTACTACCGTGTCATCGGCGTCCGTGAGGGGGGGCCATGCCCCGGAGATGCGTCCCGCCTCTTCGGACATGCCACCACACCACCACGCATGTATGAGGGCCCGGTGCGATGCTCCGGTGGCATTGCTACCCCCCCCCCTAGTGCCCCCGTCCCGCCTAACCCTGTAGCGTTTGACCACAGGATCTAGCCCTTTGACTTTGCACGGACGGGATTTGACCAGTGGACGTCCCCACCCGGTTATGTTAGGTCAGCCCATATGAACACTTTGGAGCAACATCCGGGCCAGACCCACAGCAAGATCCCCTCCGTGTAGACCCGACGTGTCCGTTTCCCCCCTCCAGGTGCCGGCGGCGGTGCCGTCCGTGAGGGGGGGCACACCCCGGACACGCGTGCCGGGCGTTTGCAACCGCCACAACACTTCCAGACTTGTGAGAGGCCGCCTACACAAGATTTGGCGGCATGCTAGCCCCCGGAGGCCGTCGGCCACAGCCGTAGACGCGCGAAGGGAAATCCGCGTAGAGGGAATTTTTCGGATACTTCTCCATCACCAAAAATTATGAAAAAATACCATCATTCCTATAGCACATGTGCCCACGTTGTGAAAAAAAACTCATGATTTTATCGTGCTCCGAGTATTTAGTAATATTGACGCCGCATCGTTACCGCAGAACGTCTACTACCATGTCATCGCCGTCCGTGAGGGGGGCCACGCCCCGGAGACGCGTCCCGCCTCTTCGGACATGCCACCACACCACCACGCATGTATGAGGGACCGGTGCGACGCTCCGGTGGCATTGCTACCCCCCCCCCAGTGCCCCCGTCCCGCCTAACCCTGTAGCGTTTGACCACGGGATCTAGCCCTTTGACTTTGCACGGACGGGCTTTGACCCATGGACCTTCCCACCCGGTTTTGTTAGGTCAGCCCATAGGAACACTTTGGAGCAACATCCGGGCCAGACCCATAGCAAGATCCCCTCCGTGTAGACTCGACGCGTCCGTTTCCCCCCTCCAGGTGCCGGTGGCGGCGCCGTCCGTGAGGGGGGGCACACCCCGGACACGCGTGCCGGGCGTTTGCAACCGCCACAACACTTCCAGACTTGTGAGAGGCCGCCTACGCAAGATTTGGCGGCATGCTAGCCCACGGAGGCCGCCGACCACAACCGTAGACGCGCGAAGGGCAATCCGCGTAGAGGGAATTTTTCGGATACTTCTCCATCACCAAACATTCTGAGAAATACCATCGTTCCTATAGCACATGTGCCCATGTCGTGCAAAAAACTCATGATTTTATCGCGCTCCGACTATTTAGTAATATTGACGCCGCATTGTTACCGCAGAACGTCTACTAACGTGTCATCGCCGTCCGTGAGGGGGGGCCATGCCCCGGAGACGCGTCCCGCCTCTTCGGACATGCCACCACACCACCCGCATGTATGAGGGCCCGATGTGACGCTCCGGTGGCATTGCTACCCCCCAGTGCCCCCGTCCCGCCTAACCATGTAGCGTTTGACCACAGGATCTAGCCCTTTGACTTTGCACGGACGGGATTTGACCAGTGGACGTCCCCACCCGGTTGTGTTAGGTCAGCCCATATGAACACTTTGGAGCAACATCCGGGCCAGACCCACAGCAAGATCCCCTCCGTGTAGACCCGACGCGTCCGTTTCCCCCCTCCAGCTGCCCGCGGCGGCGCCGTCCGTGAGGGGGGGGGCACACCCCGGACACGCGTGCCGGGCGTTTGCAACCGCCACAACACTTCCAGACTTGTGAGAGGCCGCCTACGCAAGATTTGGCGGCATGCTAGCCCCCGGAGGCCGCCGGCCACAGCTGTAGACGCGCGAAGGGCAATCCGCGTAGAGGGAATTTTTCGGATACTTCTCCATCACCAAAAATTATGAAAAAATACCATCATTCCTATAGCACATGTGCCCACGTCGTGAAAAAAACTCATGATTTTATCGCGCTCCGAGTATTTAGTAATATTGATGCCGCATCGTTACCGCAAAACGTCTACTACCATGTCATCACCGTCCATGAGGGGGGCCATGCCCCGGAGACGCGTCCCGCCTCTTCAGACATGCCACCACACCACCACGCATGTATGAGGGCCCGGTGCGACGCTCCGGTGGCATTGCTACCCCCCAGTGCCCCCGTCCCGCCTAACCCTGTAGCGTTTGACCACGGGATCTAGCCCTTTGACTTTGCACGGACGGGCTTTGACCTGTGGACCTTCCCACCCGGTTGTGTTAGGTCAGCCCATAGGAACACTTTGGAGCAACATCCGGGCCAGACCCATAGCAAGATCCCCTCCGTGTAGACCCGACGCGTCCGTTTCCCCCCTCCACGTGCCGGCGGCGGCGCCGTCCGTGAGGGGGGGCACACCCCGGACACGCGTGCTGGGCGTTTGGATCCGCCACAACACTTCCAGACTTGTGAGAGGCCGCCTACGCAAGATTTGGCGGCATGCAAGCCCCCGGAGGCCGCCGGCCACAGCCGTAGACGCGCGAAGGCCAATCCGCGTAGAGGGAATTTTTCGGATACTTCTCCATCACCAAACATTCTGAAAAAATACCATCATTCCTATAGCACATGTGCCCACGTCGTGCAAAAAACTCATGATTTTATCGCGCTCCGAGTATTTAGTAATATTGACGCTGCATCGCTACCGCAGAACGTCTACTACCGTGTCATCGCCGTCCGTGAGGGGGGGCCACGCCCCGGAGACGCGTCCCGCCTCTTCGGACATGCCACCACACCACCCCGCATATATGAGGGCCCGATGTGATGCTCAGGTGGCATTGCTACCCCCAGTGCCCCCGTCCCGCCTAACCCTGTAGTGTTTGACCACGGGATCTAGCCCTTTGACTTTGCACGGACGGGCTTTGACCAGTGGACCTCCCCACCCGGTTGTGTTAGGTCAGCCCATAGGAACACTTTGGAGCAACATCCGGGCCAGACCCACAGCAAGATCCCGTCCGTGTAGACCCAACGCGTCCGTTTCCCCCCTCCATGTACCGGCGGCGGCGCCGTCCGTGAGGGGGGCACACCCCGGACACGTGTGCCGGGCGTTTGCAACCGCCACAATACTTCCAGACTTGTGAGAGCCGCCTACGCAAGATTTGGCGGCATGCTAGCCCCCGAAGGCCGCCGGCCACAGCCGTAGACGCGCGAAGGGCAATCCGCGTAGAGGGAATTTTTCGGATACTTCTCCATCACCAAAAATTATGAAAACATACCATCGTTCCTATAGCACATGTGCCCATGTGATGCAAAAAAACTCATGATTTTATCGCACTCCGAGTATTTAGTAATATTGTCGTCGCATTGTTACCGCAAAACGTCTACTACCATGTCATCGCCGTCCGTGAGGGGGGGCCACGCCCCGGAGACGCGTACCGCCTCTTCGGACGTGCCACCACACCACCCCGCATGTATGAGGGCCCGGTGCGATGCTCCAGTGGCATTGCTACCCCCAGTGCCCCCGTCCCGCCTTACCCTATAGCGTTTGACCACGGGATCTAGCACATTGACTTTGCACAGACGGGCTTTGACCAGTGAACCTCCCCACCCGGTTGTGTTAAGTCAGCCCATAGGAACACTTTGGAGCAACATCCGGGCCAGACCCACAGCAAGATCCCCTCCGTGTAGACCCGACGCGTCCGTTTTCCCCCTCCAGGTGCCGGCGGCAGCGCCATCCGTGAGGGGGGGCACACCCCGGACACGCGTGCCGGGCGTTTGCAACCGCCACAACACTTCCAGACTTGTGAGAGGCCGCCTACGCATGATTTGGCGGCATGCTAGCCCCGGAGGCCGCCGGCCACAGCCGTAGACGCGCGAAGGGCAATCCGCGTAGAGGGCATTTTTCGGATACTTCTCCATCACCAAAAATTATGAAAAAATACCATCGTTCCTATAGCACATGTGCCCACGTCGTGCAAAAAAACTCATGATTTTATCACGCTCCGAGTATTTAGTAATATTGACACCGCATCGTTACCACAGAACGTCTACTACCGTGTCATCGCCGTCCTTGAGGGGGGGGGGGCACGCCCCGGAGACGCGTCCCGCCTCTTCGGACATGCCACCACACCACCTCGCATGTATGAGGGCCCGGTGCGATGCTACGATGGCATTGCTACCCCCTAGTGCCCCCGTCTCGCCTAACCCTGTAGCGTTTGACCATGGGATCTAGCCCTTTGACTTTGCATGGACGGGCTTTGACCAGTGAACCTCCCCACCCGGTTGTGTTAGTTCAGCCCATAGGAACACTTTGGAGCAACATCCGGGCCAGACCCATAGCAAGATCCCCTCCGTGTAGACCCGACGCGTCCGTTTCCCCCCTCCAGGTGCCGGCGGCGGCGCCGTCCGTGAGGGGGGCACACCCCGGACACGTGTGCCGGGCGTTTGCAACCGCCACAATACTTCCAGACTTGTGAGAGGACACCTACACAAGATTTGGCGGCATGCTAGCCCCCGGAGGCCGCCGACCACAGCCGTAGACGCGCGAAGGGAAATCCGCGTAGAGGGAATTTTTCGGATACTTCTCCATCACCAAAAATTATGAAAAAATACCATCGTTCCTATAGCACATGTGCCCACCTCGTGAAAAAAACTCATGATTTTATCGTGCTCCGAGTATTTAGTAATATTGACGCCGCATCGTTACCGCAGAACGTCTACTACCGTGTCATCGCCGTCCGTGAGGGGGGGCCACGCCCCGGAGACGCGTCCCGCCTCTTCGGACATGCCACCACACCACCCCGCATGTATGAGGGCCCGATGTGACGCTCCGGAGGCATTGCTACCCCCCAGTGCCCCCGTCCCGCCTAACCCTGTAGCGTTTGACCACGGGATCTAGCCCTTTGACTTTGCACGGACAGGCTTTGACCAGCAGACCTCCCCACCCGGTTGTGTTAGGTCAGCCCATAGGAACACTTTGGAGCAACATCCGGGCCAGACCCACAGCAAGATCCCCTCCGTGTAGACTCGGCGCGTCCGTTTCCCCCCTCCAGGTGCCGGTGGCGGCGCCGTCCGGGTGGGGGGCACACCCCGGACACGCGTGCCGGGCGTTTGCAACCGCCACAAGACTTCCAGACTTGTGAGAGGCCGCCTATGCTAGATTTGGCGGCATGCTAGCCCCCGGAGGCCGCCGGCCACACCCGTAGACGCGCGAAGGGCAATCCGCGTAGAGGGAATTTTTCGGATACTTCTCCATCACCAAAAATTATGAAAAAACACCATCGTTCCTATAGCACATGTGCCCACGTCGTGCAAAAAAACTCATGATTTTAACGCGCTCCGAGTATTTAGTAATATTGACGCCGCATCATTACCGCAGAATGTCTACTACCGTGTCATCGTCATCCGTGAGGGGGGGCCACACCCCGGAGACGCGTCCCGCCTCTTCGGACATGCCACCACACCACTCCGCATGTATGAGGGCCCGGTGCGATGCTCCGGTGGCATTGCTACCCCCCCCCCCCAATGCCCCCATCCCACCTAACCCTGTAGCGTTTGACCACATGATCTAGCCCTTTGACTTTGCACGGACGGGATTTGACCAGTGGACGTCCCCACCCGGTTGTGTTAGTTCAGCCCATATGAACACTTTGGAGCAACATCCGGGCCAGACCCATAGCAAGATCCCCTTCGTGTAGACCCGACGCGTCCGTTTCCCCCCTCCAGGTGCCGGCGGGGGCGCCGTCCGTGAGGGGGGGCACACCCCGGACACGCGTGCCGGGCGTTTGCAACCGCCACAAGACTTCCAGACTTGTGAGAGGCCGCCTACGCTAGATTTGGCGGCATGCTAGCCCCCGGAGGCCGCCGGCCACACCCGTAGACGCGCGAAGGGCAATCCGCGTAGATGGAATTTTTCGGATACTTCTCCATCACCAAAAATTATGAAAAAATACCATCGTTCCTATAGCACATGTGCCCACGTCGTGAAAAAAACTCATGATTTTATCATGCTCCGAGTATTTAGTAATATTGACGCCGCATCGTTATCGCAGAACGTCTACTAACGTGTCATCGCCGTCCGTGAGGGTGGGCCACGCCCCGGAGACGCGTCCCGCCTCTTCGGACATGCCACCACACCACCCCGCATGTACGAGGGCCTGATGTGAC
>NC_057806.1:709277371-709285401 GCF_018294505.1 Triticum aestivum
CCGTCCCGCCTAACCCTGTAGCGTTTGACCACGGGATCTAGCCCTTTGACTTTGCACGGACGGGCTTTGACCATTGGACCTCCCCACCCGGTTGTGTTAGGTCAGCCTATAGGAACACTTTGGAGCAACATCCGGGCCAGACCCATAGCAAGATCCCCTCCGTGTAGACTCGACGCGTCCGTTTCCCCCCTCCAGGTGCCGGCGGCGGCGTCGTCCGTGAGGGGGGGCACACCCCGGACAAGCGTGCCGGGCGTTTGCAACCGCCACAACACTTCCAGACTTGTGAGAGGCCGCCTACACAAGATTTGGCGGCATGCTCGCCCCCGGAGGCCGCCGGCCACAGCCGTAGACGCGCGAAGGGAAATCCGCGTAGAGGGAATTTTTCGGATACTTCTCCATCACCAAAAATTATGAAAAAATACCATCGTTCCTATAGCACATGTGCCCACGTCGTGAAAAAAACTCATGATTTTATCATGCTCCGAGTATTTAGTAATATTGACGCCGCATCGTTACCGCAGAACGTCTACTACCAAGTCATCGCCGTCCGTGAGGGGGGGCCACGCCCCGGAGACGCGTCCCGCCTCTTCGGACATGCCACCACACCACCCCGCATGTATGAGGGCCCGGTGCGACGCTCCGGTGGCATTGCTACCCCCCCAATGCCCCCGTCCCGCCTAACCCTGTAGCGTTTGACCACGGGATCTACCCCTTTGACTTTGCACAGACGGACTTTGACCAGTGGACCTCCCCACCCGGTTGTGTTAGGTCAGCCCATAGGAACACTTTGGAGCAACATCCGGGCCAGACCCACAGCCAGATCCCCTCCGTGTAGACCCAACGCGTCCGTTTCCCCCCTCCAGGTACCGGCGGCGGCGCCGTCCGTGAGGGGGGCACACCCCGGACACGTGTGCCGGGCGTTTGCAACCGCCTCAAGACTTCCAGACTTGTGAGAGGCCGCCTACGCTAGATTTGGCGGCATGCTAGCCCCCGGAGGCCGCCGGCCACACTCGTAGAAGCGCGAAGGGCAATCCGCGTAGATGGAATTTTTCGGATACTTCTCCATCACCAAAAGTTATGAAAAAATACCATCGTTCCTATAGCACATGTGCCCACGTCGTGCAAAAAAACTCATGATTTTATCGCGCTCCGAGTATTTAGTAATATTGACGCCGCATCGTTACCGCAGAACGTCTACTACCGTGTCATCGCCGTCCGTGAGGGGGGGCCACGCCCCGGAGACGCGTCCCGCCTCTTCGAACATGCCACCACACCACCCCGCATGTATGAGGGCCCGGTGCGACGCTCCGGTGGCATTGCTACCCCCCAGTGCCCTCGTCCCGCCTAACCCTGTAGCGTTTGACCACGGGATCTAGCCCTTTCACTTTGCACGGACGGGCTTTGACCAGTGGACCTCCCCACCCGGTTGTGTTAGGTCAGCCCATAGGAACACTTTGGAGCAACATCCAGGCCAGACCAACAACAAGATCCCCTCCGTGTAGACCCGACGCGTCCGTTTCCCCCCTCGAGGTGCCGGCGGCGGCGCCGTCCGTGAGGGGGGGGCACACCCCGGACACGCGTGCCGGGCGTTTGCAACCGCCACAATACTTCCAGACTTGTGAGAGGCCGCCTACGCTAGATTTGGCGGCATGCTAGCCCCCGGAGGCCGCCAGCCACACCCGTAGAAGCGCGAAGGGCAATCCGCGTAGAGGGGGTTTTTCGGATACTTCTCCATCACCAAAAGTTATCAAAAAATACCATCGTTCCTATAGCACATGTGCCCACGTCGTGCAAAAAAACTCATGATTTTATCGCGCTCCGAGTATTTAGTAATATTGACGCCGCATCGTTACCGCAGAATGTCTACTACCGTGTCATCGTCATCCGTGAGGGGGGGCCACGCCCCGGAGACGCGTCCCGCCTCTTTGGACGTGCCACCACACCACCCCGCATGTATGAGGGCCCGGTGCGACGCTCCGGTGGCATTGCTACCCCCAGTGCCCCCGTCCCACCTAACCCTATAGCGTTTGACCACGGGATCTAGCCCATTGACTTTGCACAGACGGGCTTTGGCCAGTGGACCTCCCCACCCGGTTGTGTTAAGTCAGCCCATAGGAACACTTTGGAGCAACATCCGGGCGAGAACCACAGCAAGATCCCCTCCGTGTAGACCCGACGCGTCCGTTTCCCCCCTCCAGGTGCCGGCGGTGGCGCCGTCCGTGAGGGGAGGCACACCCCGGACACGCGTGCCGGGCGTTTGCTACCGCCTCAAGACTTCCAGACTTGTGAGAGGCCGCCTACGCTAGATTTGGCGGCATGCTAGCCCCCGGAGGCCGCCGGCCACAGCCGTAGACGCGCGAAGGGCAATCCGCGTAGATGGAATTTTTTGGATACTTCTCCATCACCAAAAATTATGAAAAAATACCATCGTTCCTATAGCACATGTGCCCATGTCATGCAAAAAAACTCATGATTTTATCGCGCTCCGAGTATTTAGTAATATTGTCGCTGCATCGTTACCGCAGAATGTCTACTACCGTATCATCATCATCCGTGAGGGGGGGCCACGCCCCGGAGACGCGTCCCGCCTCTTCGGACATGCCATCACACCACCCCGCATGTATGAGGGCCCGGTGCGATGCTCCGGTGGCATTGCTACCCCCCAGTGCCCCCGTCCCGCCTAACCCTGTAGCGTTTGACCACGGGATCTAGCCCATTGACTTTGCACAGACGGGCTTTGACCAGTGGACCTCCCCACCCGGTTGTGTTAGGTCAGCCCATAGGAACACTTTGGGGCAACATCCGGGCCAGAACCACAGCAAGATCCCCTCCGTGTAGACCCGACGCGTCCGTTTCCCCCCTCCAGGTGCCGGCGGCGGCGCCGTCCGTGAGGGGGGGCACACCCCGGACACGCGTGCCGGGCGTTTGCAACCGCCTCAAGACTTCCAGACTTGTGAGAGGCCGCCTACGCTAGATTTGGCGGCATGCTAGCCCCCGGAGGCCGCCGGCCACAGCCGTAGACGCGCGAAGGGCAATCCGCGTAGATGGAATTTTTCGGATACTTCTCCATCACCAAAAGTTATGAAAAAATACCATCGTTCCTATAGCACATGTGCCCACGTCGTGCAAAAAAACTCATGATTTTATCGCGCTCCGAGTATTTAGTAATATTGACGCCGCATCGTTACCGCAGAATGTCTACTACCGTGTCATCGTCATCCGTGAGGGGGGGCCACGCCCCGGAGACGCGTCCCGCCTCTTCAGACGTGCCACCACACCACCCCGCATGTATGAGGGCCCGGTGCGACGCTCCGGTGGCATTGCTACCCCCCCAATGCCCCCGTCCCGCCTAACCCTGTAGCGTTTGACCACGGGATCCAGCCCTTTGACTTTGCACAGATGGGCTTTGACCAGTGGACCTCCCCACCCGGTTGTGTTAGGTCAGCCCATAGGAACACTTTGGAGCAACATCCGGGCTAGACCCACAGCAAGATCCCCTCCGTGTAGACCCAACGCGTCCGTTTCCCCCCTCCAGGTACCGGCGGCGGCGCCGTCCGTGAGGGGGGCACACCCCGGACACGTGTGCCGAGCGTTTGCAACCGCCACAATACTTCCAGACTTGTGAGAGCCGCCTACGCAAGATTTGGCGGCATGCTAGTCCCCGAAGGCCGCCGGCCACAGCCGTAGACGCGCGAAGGGCAATCCGCGTAGAGGGAATTTTTCGGATACTTCTCCATCACCAAAAATTATGAAAAAATACCATCGCTCCTATAGCACATGTGCCCATGTCATGCAAAAAAACTCATGATTTTATCGCACTCCGAGTATTTAGTAATATTGTCGCTGCATCGTTACCACAGAACGTCTACTACCGTGTCATCGCCGTCCGTGAGGGGGGGCCATGCCCCGGAGTCGCGTACCGCCTCTTCGGACGTGCCACCACACCACCCCGCATGTATGAGGGCCCGGTGCGATTCTCCGGTGGCATTGCTACCCCCAGTGCCCCCGTCCCGCCTAACCCTATAGCGTTTGACCACGGGATCTAGCCCATTGACTTCGCACAGACGGGCTTTGGCCAGTGAACCTCCCCACCCGGTTGTGTTAAGTCAGCCCATAGGAACACTTTGGAGCAACATCCGGGCCAGACCCACAGCAAGATCCCCTCCGTGTAGACCCGACGCGTCCGTTTTCCCCCTCCAGGTGCCGGCGGCAGCGCCGTCCGTGAGGGGGGCACACCCCGGACACGCGTGCCGGGCGTTTGCAACCGCCACAAGACTTCCAGACTTATGAGAGGCCGCCTACGCAAGATTTGGCGGCATGCTAGCCCCCGGAGGCCGCCGGCCAGAGCCGTAGACGCGCGAAGGGCAATCCGCGTAGAGGGAATTTTTTGGATACTTCTCCATCACCAAAAATTATTGAAAAAATACCATCGTTCCTATAGCACATGTGCCCACGTCGTGAAAAAAACTCATGATTTTATCGCGCTCTGAGTATTTAGTAATATTGACGCCGCATCGTTACCGCAGAACGTCTACTACCGTATCATCGCCGTCCGTGAGGGGGGGCCACGCCCCGGAGACGCGTCCCGCCTCTTCGGACATGCCACCACACCACCCCGCATGTATGAGGGCCCGATGTGATGCTCCAGTGGCGTTGCTACCCCCAGTGCCCCCGTCCCGCCTAACCCTATAGCGTTTGACCACGGGATCTAGCCCTTTGACTTTGCACGGACGGGCTTTGACCAGTGGACCTCCCCACCTGGTTGTGTTAGGTCAGCCCATAGGAACACTTTGGAGCAACATTCGGGCCAGACCCACAGCAAGATCCCCTCCGTGTAGACCCGACGCGTCCGTTTCCCCCCTCCAGGTGCCGACGGCGGCACCGTCCGTGAGGGGGGTACACCCCGGACACGCGTGTCGGGCGTTTGCAACCGCCACAACACTTCCAGACTTGTGAGAGGCCGCCTACGCAAGATTTGGCGGCATGCTAGCCCCGGAGGCCGCCGGCCGCAGCCGTAGACGCGCGAAGGGCATTCCGCGTAGAGGGAATTTTTCGGATACTTCTCCATCACCAAAAATTATGAAAAAATACCATCGTTCCTATAGCACATGTGCCCACGTCGTGCAAAAAAATTCATGATTTTATCGCGCTCCAAGTATTTAGTAATATTGACGCTGCATCATTACCGCAGAACGTCTACTACCGTGTCATCGGCGTCCGTGAGGGGGGCCACGCCCCGGAGATGCGTCCCGCCTCTTCGGACATGCCACCACACCACCCCGCATGTATGAGGGCCCGGTGCGATGCTTCGGTGGCATTGCTACCCCCCCCCCCAGTGCCCCCGTCCCGCCTAACCCTGTAGCGTTTGACCACAGGATCTAGCCCTTTGACTTTGCACGGACGGGATTTGACCAGTGGACGTCCCCACCTGGTTGTGTTAGGTCAGCCCATATGAAGACTTTGGAGCAAAATCCGGGCCAGACCCACAGCAAGATCCCCTCCGTGTAGACCCGACGCGTCCGTTTCCCCCCTCCAGGTGCCGGCGGCGGCGCCGTCCGTGAGGGGGGGGGCACACCCCGGACACGCGTGCGGGCGTTTGCAACCGCCACAACACTTCCAGACTTGTGAGAGGCCGCCTACACAAGATTTGGCGCCATGCTAGCCCCCGGAGGCCGCCGGCCACAGCCGTAGACGCGCGAATGGAAATCCGCGTAGAGGGAATTTTTCGGATACTTCTCCATCACCAAAAATTATGAAAAAATACCATCATTCCTATAGCACTTGTGCCCATGTCGTGAAAAAAACTCATGATTTTATCGTGCTCCGAGTATTTAGTAATATTGACGCCGCATCGTTACCGTAGAATGTCTACTACCATGTCATCGCCGTCCGTGAGGGGGGCCATGCCCCGGAGACGCGTCCCGCCTCTTCGGACATGCCACCACACCACCACGCATGTATGAGGGCCCGGTGCGACGCTCCGGTGGCATTGCTACCCCCCCCCCCCCCAAGTGCCCCCGTCCCGCCTAACCCTGTAGCGTTTGACCACGGGATCTAGCCCTTTGACTTTGCACGGACGGGCTTTGACCAGTGGACCTCCCCACCCGGTTGTGTTAGGTCAGCCCATAGGAACACTTTGGAGCAACATCCGGGCCAGACCCATAGCAAGATCCCCTCCGTGTAGACCCGACGCGTCCGTTTCCCCCCTCCAGGTGCCGGCGACGGCGCCGTCCTTGAGGGGGGGGGGCACACACCGGACACGCGTGCCGGGCGTTTGCAACCGCCACAACACTTCCAGACTTGTGAGAGGCCACCTACGCAAGATTTGGCGGCATGCTAGCCCACGGAGGCCGCCGGCCACAGCCGTAGACGCGCGAAGGGCAATCCGCGTAGAGGGAATTTTTCGGATACGTCTCCATCACCAAACATTCTGAAAAAATACCATCGTTCCTATAGCACATGTGCCCATGTCATGCAAAAAACTCATGATTTTATCGCGCTCCGAGTATTTAGTAATATTGATGCCGCATCGTTACCGCAGAACGTCTACTACCGTGTCATCGCCGTCCGTGAGGGGGGGCCACGCCCCGGAGACGCGTCCCGCCTCTTCGGACATGCCACCACACCACCCAGCATGTATGAGGGCCCGATGTGATGCTCCGGTGGCATTGCTACCCCCAAGTGCCCCCGTCCCGCCTAACCTTGTAGCGTTTGACCATGGGATCTAGCCCTTTGACTTTGCACGGACGGGCTTTGACCAGGGGACCTCCCCACCCGGTTGTGTTAGGTCAGCCCATAGGAACACTTTGGAGCAACATCCGGGCCAGACCCACAGCAAGATCCCCTCCGTGTAGACCCGACGAGTCCGTTTCCCCCTCCAGGTGCCGGCGGCGGCGCCGTCCGTGTGGGGGGCACACCCCGGACACGCGTGCCGGGCGTTTGCAACCGCCACAAGACTTCCAGACTTGTGAGAGGCCGCCTACGCTAGATTTGGCGGCATGCTAGCCCCCGGAGGCCGCCGGCCACACCCGTAGACGCGCGAAGGGTAATCCGCGTAGAGGGAATTTTTCGGATACTTCTCCATCACCAAAAATTAGGAAAAAATACCATCGTTCCTATAGCACATGTGCCCATGTCGTGCAAAAAAACCCATGATTTTATCGCGCTCCGAGTATTTAGTAATATTGACGCCGCATCATTACCGCAGAATGTCTACTACCGTGTCATCGTCATCCGTGAGGGGGGGCCACACCCCGGAGACGCGTCCCGCCTCTTCGGACATGCCACCACACCACCCCGCATGTATGAGGGCCCGGTGCGATGCTTCGGTGGCATTGCTACCCCCCCCCCCTCCCCCAATGTCCCCGTCCCGCCTAACCCTGTAGCGTTTGACCACGGGATCTAGCCCTTTGACTTTGCACAGACGGGCTTTGACCAGTGGACCTCCCCACACAGTTGTGTTAGGTCAGCCCATAGGAACAGTTTGGAGCAACATCCGGGCCATACCCACAGCAAGATCCCCTCCGTGTAGACCCGACGCGTCCGTTTCCCCCCTCCAGGTGCCGGCGGCAGCGCCGTCCGTGAGGGGGGCACACCCCGGACACGCGTGCCGGGCGTTTGCAACCGCCACAACACTTCCAGACTTGTGAGAGGCCGCCTACGCAAGATTTGGCGGCATGCTAGCCCCCGGAGGCCGCCGGCCACAGCCATAGACGCGCGAAGGGCAATCCGCGTAGAGGGAATTTTTCGGATACTTCTCCATCACCAAAAATTATGAAAAAATACCATCGTTCCTATAGCACTTGTGCCCACGTCATGCAAAAAAACTCATGATTTTATTGTGCTCCGAGTATTTAGTAATATTGACGCCACATCGTTACCGCAGAACGTCTACTACCGTGTCATCGGCGTCCGTGAGGGGGGGCCACGCCCCGGAGATGCGTCCCCCCTTTTCGGACATGCCACCACACCACCCCGCATGTATGAGGGCCCGGTGCGACGCTCCGGTGGCATTGCTACCCCCCCTTCCC
>NC_057806.1:709285509-709288143 GCF_018294505.1 Triticum aestivum
TCCCGCCTAACCATGTAGCGTTTGACCACAGGATCTAGCCCTTTTACTTTGCACGGACGGGATTTGACCAGTGGACGTCCCCACCCGGTTGTGTTAGGTCAGCCCATAGGAACACTTTGGAGCAACATCCGGGCCAGACCCATAGCAAGATCCCCTCCGTGTAGACCAGACGCGTCTGTTTCCCCCTCCACGTGCCGGCGGCGGCGCCGTCCGTGAGGGGGGGCACACCCCAGACACGCGTGCCGGGCATTTGCATCTGCCACAACACTTCCAGACTTGTGAGAGGCCGCCTACGCAAGATTTGGCGGCATGCTAGCCCCCGGAGGCCGCCGGCCACAGCCGTAGACGCGCGAAGGGCAGTCCGCGTAGAGGGAATTTTTCGGATACTTCTCCATCACCAAACATTCTGAAAAAATACCATCATTCCTATAGCACATGTGCCCACGTCATGCAAAAAACTCATGATTTTATCGCGCTCCGAGTATTTAGTAATATTGACGCCGCATCGCTACCGCAGAACGTCTACTACCGTGTCATCGCCGTCCGTGAGGGGGGGCCACGCCTGGGAGACGCGTCCCACCTCTTCGGACATGCCACCACACCATCCCGCATATATGAGGGCCCGATGTGACGCTCAGGTGGCATTGCTAACCCCCAGTGCCCCCGTCCCGCCTAACCCTGTAGCGTTTGACCACGGGATCTAGCCCTTTGACTTTGCACGGACGGGCTTTGACCAGTGGACCTCCCCACCCGGTTGTGTTAGGTCAGCCCATAGGAACACTTTGGAGCAACATCCTGGCCAGACCCACAGCAAGATCCCCTCCGTGTAGACCCGACTCGTCCGTTTCCCCCCTCCAGGTGCCAGCGGCGGCGCCGTCCATGAGGGGGGCACACCTCGGACACGCGTGCCGGGCGTTTGCAACCGCCACAAGACTTCCAGACTTGTGAGAGGCCGCCTACGCAAGATTTGGCGGCATGCTAGCCCCCGGAGGCCGCCGGCTAGAGCCGTAGACGCGCGAAGGGCAATCCGCGTAGAGGGAATTATTTGGATACTTCTCCATCACCAAAAATTATGAAAAAATACCATCGTTCCTATAGCACATGTGCCCACGTTGTGAAAAAAAACTCATGATTTTATCGTGCTCCGAGTATTTAGTAATATTGACGCCGCATCGTTACCGAAGAACGTCTACTACCATGTCATCGCCGTCTGTGAGGGTGGCCACGCCCCGGAGACGCGTCCCGCCTCTTCGGACATGCCACCACACCACCACGCATGTATGAGGGCCCGGTGCAACGCTCCGGTGGCATTGCTACCCCCCCAGTGCCCCCGTCCCGCCTAACCCTGTAGCGTTTGACCACGGGATCTTGCCCTTTGACTTTGCACGGACGGGCTTTGACCAGTGGACCTCCCCACCCGGTTGTGTTAGGTCAGCCCATAGGAACACTTTGGAGCAACATCCGGGCCAGCCCCACAGCAAGATCTCCTCCGTGTAGACCCGACGCGTCCGTTTTCCCCTTCCAGGTGCCGGCGGCAGCGCCGTCCGTTAGGGGGGGCACACCCCGGACACGCGTGTCGGGCGTTTGCAACCGCCACAACACTTCCAGACTTGTGAGAGGCCGCCTACGCAAGATTTGGCGGCATGCTAGCCCCGGAGGCCATCGGCCATAGCCGTAGACGCGCGAAGGGCAATCCGCGTAGAGGGCATTTTTCGGATACTTCTCCATCACCAAAAATTATGAAAAAATACCATCGTTCCTATAGCACATGTGCCCACGTCGTGCAAGAAAACTCATGATTTTATCACGCTCCGAGTATTTAGTAATATTGACACCGCATCATTACCGCAGAACGTCTACTACCGTGTCATCGCCGTCCTTGAGGGGGGGGCACGCCCCGGAGACGCGTCCCGCCTCTTCGGACATGCCACCACACCACCCCGCATGTATGAGGGCCTGGTGCGATGCTCCGATGGCATTGCTACCCCCTAGTGCCCCCGTCTCGCCTAACCCTGTAGCGTTTGACCAAACGATCTAGCCCTTTGACTTTGCACGGACGGGCTTTGACCAGTGGACCTCCCCACCAGGTTGTGTTAGTTCAGCCCATAGGAACACTTTGGAGCAACATCCGGGCCAGACCCATAGCAAGATCACCTTCGTGTAGACCCGACGCGTCCGTTTCCCCCCTCCAGGTGCCGGTGGCGGCGCCGTTCGTTAGGGGTGGCACACCCCGGACACGCGTGCCGGGCGTTTACAACCGCCACAACACTTCCAGACTTGTGAGAGGCCGCCTACGCAAGATTTGGCGGCATGCTAGCCCCGGAGGCCGCCGGCCACAGCCGTAGACGCGCGAAGGGCATTCCGCATAGAGGGAATTTTTCAGATACTTCTCCATCACCAAAAATTATGAAAAAATACCATCGTTCCTATAGCACATGTGCCAACGTCATGCAAAAAAAACTCATGATTTTATCACGCTCCGAGTATTTAGTAATATTGACGCCGCATCGTTACCGCAGAACGTCTACTACCGTGTCATCGACGTCCGTGAGGGGGGGCCACGCCCCGGAGATGCGTCCCGCCTCTTCGGACATGCCACCACACCACCCCGCATGTATGAGGGCCCGGTGCGAC
>NC_057806.1:709288756-709294410 GCF_018294505.1 Triticum aestivum
GTAGCGTTTGACCACGGGATCTAGCCCTTTGACTTTGCACGGACGGGCTTTGACCCATGGACCTTCCCACCCGGTTGTGTTAGGTCAGCCCATAGGAACACTTTGGAGCAACATCCGAGCCAGACCCATGGCAAGATCCCCTCCGTGTAGACTCGACGCGTCCGTTTCCCCCCTCCAGGTGCCGGCGACGGCGCCGTCCGTGAGGGGGGGCACACCCCGGACACGCGTGCCGGGCGTTTGCAACCGCCACAACACTTCCAGACTTGTGAGAGGCCGCCTACGCAAGATTTGGCGGCATGCTAGCCCACGGAGGCCGCCGGCCACAACCGTAGACGCGCGAAGGGCAATCCGCGTAGAGGGAATTTTTCAGATACTTCTCCATCACCAAACATTCTGAAAAATACCATCGTTCCTATAGCACATGTGCCCATGTCGTGCAAAAAACTCATGATTTTATCGCGCTCCGAGTATTTAGTAATATTGATGCCGCATCGTTACCGCAGAACGTCTACTACCGTGTCATCGCCGTCCGTGAGGGGGGGCCACGCCCCGGAGACGCGTCCGGCCTCTTCGGACATGCCACCACACCACCCCGCATGTATGAGGGCCCGATGTGACGCTCCGGTGGCATTGCTACCCCCCCCCCCAGTGCCCCCGTCCCGCCTAACCATGTAGCGTTTGACCACATGATCTAGCCCTTTGACTTTGCACGGACGGGATTTGACCAGTGGACGTCCCCACCCGGTTGTGTTAGGTCAGCCCATATGAACACTTTGGAGCAACATCCGGGCCAGACCCACAGCAAGATCCCCTCCGTGTAGACCAGACGCGTCCGTTTCCCCCCTCCAGGTGCCCGCGGCAGCGCCGTCCGTGAGGGGGCGGGCATACCCCGGACACGCGTGCCGGGCGTTTGCAACCGCCACAACACTTCCAGACTTGTGAGAGGCCGCCTACGCAAGATATGGCGGCATGCTAGCCCCCGGAGGCCGCCGGCCACAGTCGTAGACGCGCGAAGGGCAATCCGCGTAGAGGGAATTTTTCGGATACTTCTCCATCACCAAAAATTATGAAAAAATACCATCGTTCCTATAGTACATGTGCCCACGTCGTGCAAAAAAACTCATGATTTTATCGCGCTCCGACTATTTAGTAATATTGACGCCGCATCGTTACCGCAGAACGTCTACTACCATGTCATCACCGTCCGTGAGGGGGGCCATGCCCCGGAGACGCGTCCCGCCTCTTCGGACATGCCACCACACCACCACGCATGTATGAGGGCCCGGTGCGACGCTCCGGTGGCATTGCTACCCCCCAGTGCCCCCGTCCCGCCTAACCCTGTAGCGTTTGACCACGGGATCTAGCCCTTTGACTTTGCACGGACGGGCTTTGACCCGTGGACCTTCCCACCCGGTTGTGTTAGGTCAGCCCATAGGAACACTTTGGAGCAACATCCGGGCCAGACCCATAGCAAGATCCCCTCCGTGTAGACCCGACGCGTCCGTTTCCCCCCTCCACGTGCCGGCGGCGGCGCCGTCCGTGAGGGGGGGCACACCCCGGACACGCGTGCCGGGCGTTTGCATCCGCCATAACACTTCCAGACTTGTGAGAGGCCGCCTACGCAAGATTTGGTGGCATGCTAGCCCCCGGAGGCCGCCGGCCACAGCCATAGACGCGCGAAGGGCCATCCGCGTAGAGAGAGTTTTTTGGATACTTCTCCATCACCAAACATTCTGAAAAAATACCATCATTCCTATAGCACATGTGCCCATGTCATGCAAAAAAACTCATGATCTGGGCCAGACCCACAGCAAGATCCCCTCCGTGTAGACCCGACGCGTCCGTTTTCCCCCTCCAGGTGCCGGCGGCAGCGCCGTCCGTGAGGGGGGGCACACCCCGGACACGCGTGCCGGGCGTTTGCAACCACCACAACACTTCAAGACTTGTGAGAGGCCGCCTACGCAATATTTGGTGGCATGCTAGCCCCGCAGGCCGCCGGCCACAGCCGTAGACGCGCGAAGGGCAATCCGCGTAGAGGGCATTTTTCGGATACTTTTCCATCACCAAAAATTATGAAAAAATACCATCGTTCCTATAGCACATGTGCCCACGTCGTGCAAAAAAACTCATGATTTTATCACGCTCCGAGTATTTAGTAATATTGACACCGCATCGTTACCGCAGAACGTCTACTACCATGTCATCGCCGTCCTTGAGGGGGGCCACGCCCCGGAGACGCGTCCCGCCTCTTCGGACATGCCACCACACCACCCCGCATGTATGAGGGCCCGGTGCGACGCTCCGGTGGCATTGCTACCCCCCCAATGCCCCCGTCCCGCCTAACCCTGTAGCGTTTGACCACGGGATCTAGCCCTTTGACTTTGCACAGACGGGCTTTGACCAGTGGACCACCCCACCCGGTTGTGTTAGGTCAGCCCATAGGAACACTTTGGAGCAACATCCGGGCTAGACCCACAGCAAGATCCCCTCCGTGTAGACCCGACGCGTCCGTTTCCCCCCTCCAAGTGCCGGCGGCGGCGCCGTCCGTGAGGGGGGCACACCCCGGACACATGTGACGGGCGTTTGCAACCGCCACAATACTTCCAGACTTGTGAGAGCCGCCTACGCAAGATTTGGCGGCATGCTATCCCCCGAAGGCCGCCGGCCACAGCCGTAGACGCGCGAAGGGCAATCCGCGTAGAGGGAATTTTTCGGATAATTCTCCATCACCAAAAATTATGAAAAAATACCATCATTCCTATAGCACATGTGCCCATGTCATGCCAAAAAACTCATGATTTTATCGTGCTCCGAGTATTTAGTAATATTGACGCCGCATCATTATCGCAGAACGTCTACCACCGTGTCATCACCGTCCGTGAGGGTGGGCCACGCCCCGGAGACGCGTCCCGCCTCTTCAGACATGCCACCACACCACCCCGCATGTATGAGGGCCCGATGTGACGCTCCGGTGGCATTGCTACCCCCCCCCAGTGCCCCCGTCCCGCCTAACCCTGTAGCGTTTGACCACGGGATCTAGCCCTTTGACTTTGCACGGACGGGCTTTGACCAGTGGACCTCCCCACCCAGTTGTGTTAGGTCAACCCATAGGAACACTTTGGAGCAACATCCGGGCCAGACCCATAGCAAGATCCCCTCCGTGTAGACTCGACGCGTCCGTTTCCCCCCTCCAGGTGCCGGCGGCGGCGCCGTCCGTGAGGGGGGCACACCCCGGACTCGCGTGTCG
The DNA here is from genome assembly GCF_018294505.1 of Triticum aestivum. Classification (NCBI taxonomy): domain Eukaryota; kingdom Viridiplantae; phylum Streptophyta; class Magnoliopsida; order Poales; family Poaceae; genus Triticum; species Triticum aestivum. Next base: position 709,292,004 of record NC_057806.1, read on the forward strand.
GGCGTTTGCAACCGCTACAACACTTCCAGACTTGTGAGGGGCCGCCTACGCAAGATTTGGCGGCATGCTAGCCCCCGGAGGCCGCCGACCACAGCCGTAGACGCGCGAAGGGCAATCCGCGTAGAGGGAATTTTTCGGATACTTCTCCATCACCAAACATTCTGAAAAATACCATTGTTCCTATAACACATGTGCCCATGTTGTGCAAAAAACTCAAGATTTTATCGTGCTCCGAGTATTTAGTAATATTGACGCCGCATCGTTATCGCAGAACGTCTACTATCGTGTCATCGCCGTCCGTGAGGGGGGGCCACGCCCCGGAGACGCGTCCCGCCTCTTCGGACATGCCACCACACCACCTCGCATGTATGAGGGCCCGATGTGACGCTCCGGTGGCATTGCTACCCCCCAGTGCCCCCGTCCCGCCTAACCCTGTAGCGTTTGACCACGGGATCTAGCCCTTTGACTTTGCATGGACGGGCTTTGACGAGTGGACCTCCCCACCCGGTTGTGTTAAGTCAGCCCATAGGAACACTTTGGAGCAACATCCGGGCCAGACCCACAGCAAGATCCCCTCCGTGTAGACCCGACGCGTCCGTTTCCCCCCTCCAGGTGCCGGCGGCGGCGCCGTCCGTGAGGGGGGGCACACCTCGGACATGCGTGCCGGGCGTTTGCAACCGCCACAAGACTTCCAGACTTGTGAGAGGCCGCCTACGCTAGATTTGGCGGCATGCTAGCCCCCGGAGGCCGCCGGCCACACCCGTAGACGCGCGAAGGGCAATCCGCGTAGAGGGAATTTTTCGGATACTTCTCCATCACCAAAAATTATGAAAAAATACCATCGTTCATATAGCACATGTGCCCATGCCGTGCAAAAAAACTCATGGTTTTATCACGCTCCGAGTATTTAGTAATATTGACGCCGCATCGTTACCGCAGAATGTCTACTACCGTGTCATCGTCATCCGTGAGGGGGGGCCACGCCCCGGAGACGCGTCCCGCCTCTTCGGACATGCCACCACACCACCCCGCATGTATGAGGGCCCGGTGCGACGCTCCGGTGGCATTGCTACCCCCAGTGCCCCCGTCCCGCCTAACCCTGTAGCGTTTGACCACGGGATCTAGCCCTTTGACTTTGCACGGACGGGCTTTGACCAGTGGACCTCCCCACCCGGTTGTGTTAGGTCATCCCATAGGAACACTTTGGAGCAACATCCGGGCCAGACCCACAGCAAGATCCCCTCCGTGTAGACCCGACGCGTCCGTTTCCCCCCTCCAGGTGCCAGCGGCGGCGCCGTCCGTGAGGGGGGGCACACCTCGGACACCCGTGCCGGGCGTTTGCAACCGCCACAAGACTTCCAGACTTGTGAGAGGCCGCCTACGCAAGATTTGGCGGCATGCTAGCCCCCGGAGGCCGCCGGCCACAGCCGTAGACGCGCGAAGGGCAATCCGCGTAGAGGGAATTTTTTGGATACTTCTCCATCACCAAAAATTATTGAAAAAATACCATCGTTCCTATAGCACATGTGCCCACGTCGTGAAAAAAACTCACGATTTTATCGCGCTCCGAGTATTTAGTAATATTGACGCCGCATCGTTACCGCAGAACGTCTACTACCGTATCATCGCCGTCCGTGAGGGGGGGCCACGCCCCGGAGACGCGTCCTGCCTCTTCGGACATGCCACCACACCACCCCGCATGTATGAGGGCCCGATGTGACGCTCCAGTGGCATTGCTAACCCCAGTGCCCCCGTCCCGCCTAACCCTGTAGCGTTTGACCACGGGATCTAGCCCTTTGACTTTGCACGGATGGGCTTTGACCAGTGGACCTCCCCACCTGGTTGTGTTAGGTCAGCCCATAGGAACACTTTGGAGCAACATCCGGGCCAGACCCACAGCAAGATCCCCTCCGTGTAGACCCGACGCGTCCGTTTCCCCCCTCCAGGTGCCGGTGGCGGCGCCGTCCGTGAGGGGGGGCACACCCCGGACACGCGTGCCGGGCGTTTGCAACCGCCACAAGACTTCCAGACTTATGAGAGGCCGCCTACGCAAGATTTGGCGGCATGCTAGCCCCGGAGGCCGCCGGCCACAGCCGTAGACGCGCGAAGGGCATTCCGCGTAGAGGGAATTTTTCGGATACTTCTCCATCACCAAAAATTATGAAGAAGTACCATCGTTCCTATAGCACATGTGCCCACGTCGTGCAAAAAAACTCATGATTTTATCGCGCTCCAAGTATTTAGTAATATTCACGCCGCATCGTTACCGCAGAACGTCTACTACCATGTCATCGGCGTCCGTGAGGGGGGGCCACGCCCCGGAGACGCGTCCCGCCTCTTCGGACATGCCACCACACCACCACGCATGTATGAGGGCCCGATGCGACGCTCCGGTGGCATTGCTACC
>NC_057806.1:709294568-709296552 GCF_018294505.1 Triticum aestivum
AACCCTGTAGCGTTTGACCACGGGATCTAGCCCTTTGACTTTGCAAGGACGGGTTTGACCACTAGACCTCCCCACCCGGTTGTGTTAGGTCAGCCCATATGAACACTTTGGAGCAACATCCGGGCCAGACCCACAGCAAGATCCCCTCCGTGTAGACCCGACGCGTCCGTTTCCCACCTCCAGGTGCCGGCGGCGGCGCCATCCGTGAGGGGGGGGCACACCCCGGACACGCGTGTCGGGCATTTGCAACCGCCACAACACTTCCAGACTTGTGAGAGGCCCCCTACACAAGATTTGGCGGCATGCTAGCCCCCGGAGGCCGCCGGCCACACCCGTAGACGCGCGAAGGGCAATCCGCGTAGAGGGAATTTTTCGGATACTTCTCCATCAACAAAAATTATGAAAAAATACCATCGTTCCTATAGCACATGTGCCCACCTCGTGAAAAAAACTCATGATTTTATCGTGCTCCGAGTATTTAGTAATATTGAGGCCGCATCGTTACCGTAGAACGTCTACTACCATGTCATCGCCGTCCGTGAGGGGGGCCACGCCCCGGAGACGCGTCCCGCCTCTTCGGACATGCCACCACACCACCACGCATGTATGAGGGACCGGTGCGATGCTCCGGTGGCATTGCTACCCCCCCAGTGCCCCCGTGCCGCCTAACCCTGTAGCGTTTGACCACGGGATCTAGCCCTTTGACTTTGCACGGACGGGCTTTGACCCGTGGACCTTCCCACCCGGTTGTGTTAGGTCAGCCCATAGGAACACTTTGGAGCAACATCCGGGCCAGACCCATAGCAAGATCCCCTCCGTGTAGACCCGACGCGTCCGTTTCCCCCCTCCAGGTGCCGGCGGCGGCGCCGTCCGTGAGGGGGGGCACACCCCGGACACGCGTGCCGGGCGTTTGCAACCGCCACAAGACTTCCAGACTTGTGAGAGGCCGCCTATGCTAGATTTGGCGGCATGCTAGCCCCCGGAGGCCGCCGGCCACACCCGTAGACGCGCGAAGGGCAATCCGCGTAGAGGGAATTTTTCGGATACTTCTCCATCACCAAAAATTATGAAGAAATACCATCGTTCCTATAGCACATGTGCCCACGTCGTGCAAAAAAACTCATGATTTTATCGCGCTCCGAGTATTTAGTAATATTGACGTCGCATCATTACCGCAGAAAATCTCCTACCGTGTCATCGTCATCCGTGAGGGGGGGCCACACCCCGGAGACGCGTCCCGCCTCTTCGGACATGCCACCACACCACCCCGCATGTATGAGGGCCCGGTGCGACGCTCCGGTGGCATTGCTACCCCCCACCCCCACCCCCCGAGTGCCCCCGTCCCGCCTAACCATGTAGCGTTTGACCACAGGATCTAGCCCTTTGACTTTGCACGGACGGGATTTGACCAGTGGACGTCCCCACCCGGTTGTGTTAGGTCAGCCCATATGAACACTTTGGAGCAACATCCGGGCCAGACCCACAGCAAGATCCCCTCCGTGTAGACCCGACGCGTCCGTTTCCCCCCTCGAGGTGCCGGCGGTGGCGCCGTCCATGAGGGAGGGGCACACCCCGGACATGCGTGCCGGGCGTTTGCAACCGCCACAACACTTCCGGACTTGTGAGAGGCCGCCTACACAAGATTTGGCGGCATGCTAGCCCCTGGAGGCCGCCGGCCACAGCCGTAGACGCGCGAAGGGAAATCCGCGTAGAGGGAATTTTTCGGATACTTCTCCATCACCAAAAATCATGAAAAAATATCATCGTTCCTATAGCACATGTGCCCACGTCGTGAAAAAAAAACTCATGATTTTATCGTGCTCCGAGTATTTAGTAATATTGACGCCGCATCGTTACCGCAGAACGTCTACTACCATGTCATCACCGTCCGTGAGGGGGGCCACGCCCCGGAGACGCGTCCCGCCTCTTCGGACATGCCACCACACCACCACGCATGTATGAGGGCCCGGTGTGACGCTCCGGT
>NC_057806.1:709296800-709297582 GCF_018294505.1 Triticum aestivum
CCCGTCCCGCCTAACCCTGTAGCGTTTGACCACGGGATCTAGCCCTTTGACTTTGCACGGACGGGCTTTGACCAGTGGACCTCCCCACCCGGTTGTGTTAGGTCAGCCCATAGGAACACTTTGGAGCAACATCCGGGCCAGACCCATAGCAAGATCCCCTCCGTGTAGACCCGACGCGTCCGTTTCCCCCCTCCAGGTGCCGGCGGCGGCGCCGTCCGTGAGGGGGGCACACCCCGGACACGCGTGTCGGGCGTTTGCAACCGCCACAACACTTCCAGACTTGAGAGAGGCCGCCTACGCAAGATTTGGCGGCATGCTAGCCCCCGGAGGCCGCTGGCCACAGCCGTAGACGCGCGAAGGGCAATCCGCGTAGAGGGAATTTTTCGGATACTTCTCCATCACCAAAAATTATGAAAAAATACCATCGTTCCTATAGCACATGTGCCCACGTCATGCAAAAAAACTCATGATTTTATCGTGCTCCGAGTATTTAGTAATATTGACGCCGCATCGTTACCGCAGAACGTCTACTACCGTGTCATCGGCGTCCGTGAGGGGGGGCCACGCCCCGGAGATGCGTCCCGCCTTTTCGGACATGCCACCACACCACCCCGCATGTATGAGGGCCCGGTGCGACGCTCCGGTGGCATTGCTACCCCCCCACCCCCCGAGTGCCCCCGTCCCGCCTAACCATGTAGCGTTTGACCACAGGATCTAGCCCTTTGACTTTGCACGGACGGGATTTGACCAGTGGACGTCCCCACACGGTTGTGTTAGGTCAG